>NC_136960.1:34641089-34688589 GCF_032717465.1 Coenobita brevimanus | reverse complement strand
TTTCCACAACACTTCATCGTGACTAGCATTATATTCTAGCGTCAATCTGCTGTTAAAACTCAGTATTCAAAATGGAGAGATGGCAATTATAGGCCAAGTTAGAGTAAAAACAGATCTCACTCTCGCCTTAAATGTCTAAACTGACCAGCCCAGCCCCGGGCCTCTACGCTCCTGATGACAGTACAGGAGTGAATGATGGATGGAAGGGGTTTTATAAGTTCTTCCATATATCAGTAACAAGAAAAATGTCCGGATAGGAGATTGCAATTACCATATTTATATGGCTGAAATGAGAGTATAATAATCATCATCATCATCATCATCATCTTCAACATTATCATCATCATCATCATCATCATCATCATCACCACCACCATCATCATCAACACCATCATTATCATCATCAGCAACATTATCGTCATCATCATCATCATTATCACAGCAATTCCCACTAATCAAGGAGGTATGCGAGGAATAAGAGTTACCAACGTGGGAAAAATATTAATTCCAGTCTGATTACGTATTTTTTCATTTTATTATACTTATGTCGTGAAGTGAGTTGAGGGTTTTATGTTTTGGGTAGTGTGTGTGTGTGTGTGTGTGTGTGTGTGTGTGTGTGTGTGTGTGTGTGTGTGTGTGTGTGTGTGTGTGTGTGTGTGTGTGTGTGTGTGTGTGTGTGTGTGTGTGTGTGTGTGAGTGTGTGAGAGAGAGAGAGAGAGAGAGAGAGAGAATTCGTGCCTGTATGAGTCAAAGGGAAGGACAGGAAGGCTTTAGGAGAGAACCACTGGGGTAAAGGGCGTTAAGCAAACTGATTCAATACAAAGGGAGAACCAAATATAACTCCTAATTCACTCCACTGGGGGTTTCTCGTGTGTTGAGGGTACGGCTCTACGTTGTATATGTCTACCCTGCATCATTTATTCATTTCCTACTCCGACTGTCACACCCACGCCCACACCAGCAGACAGAGTAGTCCCTTTAACATAAGGTAATTATAGGCCACCCTCTACTGTACATCTAAAAACATCAAAGCCCCAGCATATATTAAAAGGATACAAACCAACACTCCGCTTACGATGCCAGCCTAAAAATTCTTCTCATGCCGGGGAGCCAATCATAAACCGTGGCGCGCTGGAGGTGATGTACGCGAAGTAATGCCTATCTAATGTAAGGATGTGAGGACAGGGCTTTAATGCAAGGTAAATATGCAGAGCAGACTCAGGCAAAAGTGACAAATGGCCGAAAACGAAGGAGGAAATGTGTGTGTGTGTGTGTGTGTGTGTGTGTGTGTGTGTGTGTGTGTGTGTGTGTGTGTGTGTGTGTGTGTGTGTGTGTGTGTGTGTGTGTGTGTGTGTGTGTGTGTTGTGGTGTGCTAAGGTTAGGTGGAGTGGATTTTTGATACTTGTGTGAACTCTCTCTCTTCCTTTAGCTGTCTTTAATCTGTCTTTCTCTCTCTTTGTCTTTGTCTGTCTGTCTGTCTCTGTCTGTCTCTCTCTCTCTCTTACCCACACAATACGGAAGTAAGCAAGATAACTTGACTCAGTCCTGCATGGAGACTTTATGGCCAATATGCATGTAGATGGAGACACACTGATAGATACACACGGACAGACGGACTGGTTCAAATCCCGCTGGGGCAGGGAACAGTTTAAGGATTTGAATTTCATTAAATCAGGCTTTACTGATCCACCAGAAGACCCGCCGACATGTAAAAATACCCCCGCTAACACCAATACACCAGTCCTGTATGAGACAGCCCTAGCATGTATTCAATGTGGACGGTGGGTGTTGGCGCCGAAGTGGTGACATGTAGAGGTGTATGGTATGTAGGAGGACTGCTGGGCCTTGATAGCAGGCTGTGAAGCCAATGCCCAGAGTCGGACACATAAAAAAAAAAAAAAAAAAAAAAAAAAAACAGTTTAGTTATTGTAGGAGCTTCAAGAAATACAAAAAAGATTGAAGAGAGGATAATGGGGATGATAGTTTAGCACAAAGAAAAAAAAAAAAAAAAAAAAAAAAGATGGCCATAATGAAGCTTAGACTGTATATTTTGTAGCACTCACAACTGTTAATATAAAAGTACAAATATGAAAGTGAGAATATGTAGCAGAAATGGCAGACAGCAAAGACAAATGAACAGAGATGCGGCTGGAAAGAAATATTGTGTATCACTTACGTACCTGCTATGTAAGTAAAAAAAAAAAAATAAAAAAAAAAGTCTAATGGATGAAAGGGGTGATGGAATGAATATTTTGCAACAGTGACAATCAACATGCAAGTAAAAGGGCGAAACCAAGGAAGACAGGGTATTAAGATAACACGTAATCCAAGACCAATGAAAAGATTTAAAGAAGGAATGAAATATTTTGCAACACTCACGCAGCAATCCGTACATAAGAACAAACACAAAAGTACGCCAAGTTTGGTGATAAATTTTTGAATAATGTTGATAGGTAGATAGATGGGCAGGCAGGGACACAGCTATTTTTCTTATATTTTAACACTGAATCTACACTTTGTCATACTGAGGTTTATCTGTCTTCCCTTTTTGGTGTCTTAGTTTTATTCTATCACGTAACCTTTTAATAATTCACACCTTTCTCTTTTTTTTCAGGTAAGTGACAGTTAAGCTCAGCAGGCGTGTGTTTGAGATTCGGTGGTAAGGTAAGTGCCAGTGTGACGTGTTTTCATCGACAGCTTAGCGGCCTTCTGACACCCTTTCCTTGTTACTGCGCGTCTGTTTTAGCCTGACGAAGATCCCTAACCCCATTCACTTAATTTGATGGCCAGGTGTAGTCAGATCGGTGTAGGGGAGGATGATGAGGGAAGGGAAGGAGAAAATTCAAAGCCAGTGATTAGGAATGAGATGTGGAAGACAGAGGATCAGAGGGAAGAGTTTTCAAAGGGTGGTACCTGGGGGAATGGGTACAAGGGAGAGAATGGGAAGAAAGTCGGAGAAAGCCCAGATCATGATGGGGATAAATGTGGGGAAAATGAGGAGGGGAGAGATGGGTGAGGAATTCAATGGAATGTGATAAGGAGAGTGGAGGAGGAAGGTCTAGAATTATTCATATCGACAACACGAACGTCATGAAGATGGGAAGAGAGAATTCGATATGGTGATAGAAAGAGGGAAGGAAACTTGGAAGTAGGGGAGGGGAGCTGTTAGGGCAAAAGGGGTGAGGGGGGAGATTTTTGGGGAAAGAGAGAGATGCTGTGAGAGGAAAAAGGGGGAGGAGAGGAGACTTTTGAAGAGAGAGAAAGGAAGGCTGTGAGGAAAGAATGGGGGGAGGGAGGAGACGCTGGCGGAGGAAGGGGGAGATATGAGGAGGATCGGATGAGGGAGGAACGGGAAGGTATGAGGAGGATTGGATGAGGGAGGAGGCTTGGGGGCGAGGAAGTGGGTTTGAGAAGGGGGAACAGCGGAGGGGAGTGGAATTTTAGGGGGGTGGGAGAGAGATTGTTGTGAAGGGGTGTTTGGAGGGTGTCATTAGTGTAGTGATGAGGGAGGACTGGCCACAACCACGCTGCCTTTCCCCACACCAACGCCATCACCACCAGGCCACACACTGGAATACTCAGACCTGAAAACGGAAATGAAACACAAACGCACTCAGAACACACACACACACACACACACACACACACACACACACACACACACACACACACACAGAGCGAGAGAGAGAGAGAGAGAGAGAGAGAGAGAGATGAATTACATCAATCTGTATCTCTCTTCTTTATCATATCCTCAGTGATCCCCATTTTTGTGTTCGCATAACTCCTCATTGAGCATCCCTTTTTCTTCATAGTCTCCTAAGAGTTAATATTTTCCCTTTATTTCCCATATCCTTTATTTCCACACAGATGTCGCCCCCTGTCCAGCCCTCCCCCCCCCCTTCGATTTTTTTTCCTGTTTCCGCATTCTTGTCACTCTCCTCGTCCTCTTTCACTTCAGACTATTTTTCCCTCTGCAGTTCTTTACTTTCAGGCTTCTCCTTTCATGCTTTTAATCCTCTTTTATCCCCCAATACTCTCTCTTCTCCCTGTTTTCTTTAATTTTTGGTCAATTTTTCGAAGGTGTCATTTATTTCTCCAACCTCCCTCCATCTTCCTTCCTTCCCCCCACTTTCTCCTCCTTCCCTATCGTTCCCCCGGTCTCCAATTCTCTTTCTCCTATTCCTTTCCGTACTCCTCTCTCTCTCTCTCTCTCTCTCTCTCTCCCATGTCCATATTGTAGCTCAGAGTATTCCTGTTCTTTTTCATCACCCTCTTCCTCATCTCATTCACACTTTCCCTCTTCACCATTTTTCTTATTCATTTCCATTTTTTTCAATCTTCCTCTTTTACCACATTATATTTTTTCAATAATTTTTCCACCAACCCCTTCAATCCGATGTCCTGTTTTACATTCAATTCTTCTAAACCTCAGACGATTTTTCTCAGCTTGGAAGAGGTTTTTTTGGGACTGGAGGGGTTAATATATAGTCTGCATTAAGCCCTTCAATACGAGAGCTTTTTCCCACGTTCAATTAAATCGTCTGGTGGGAGTAGGAAAAAAATTAACTTATGTATCATGGTAATAGAGGATTTATTGTTATTTTTTATTCGTTTTCTCTTTTTCCTCTTCTGAAATTGCGTGCTTTATTGCTTCCGTGTAATTTCATCTTGTTTTATAGTCCTTCCTTGTTCACTTCCCTTTCTTCATCTCTCTCTCTCTCTCTAATTCCTTTCAGTCTTCTTCCTCTCAGTCATAGTTTTCTCTTTCTCTTCCTGTTCCTTTCATCCTCATCGCTTCGTCCATTCACTTGTCTCCCTTTCTTCAATATTTTCTCTTCCACCCCCCCTTCTCTCTCTCTCTCTCTCTCTCTCTCTCTCTCTCTCTCTCTCTCTCTCTTTCGGTTAATATTTCTCATTTATAAAAATCATTATCACCTTTTTATCCTTTTACCTGCTTATTATCGTTGAATTTTCACGTCTTTCCTTCCTCTCTTCTATTATTTTCTTTTTTTTCTTTTATTCTCTTTATTCTCCCTCTCTCTTATACATGGTTTTGCTTTTCTTTGTCTAATTTTGCCTTCTTTCTCTCCCCCTTTCTCCTCCCCCTCTCACTCCTTCTAGTTTAAATTTTCCCATTGTTTCCTTCTCTCATTCTCTTCCTTACTGACCTCATTTATTGAAGTTTCCCCTATTCTTTCCTCCTTTTTCTTTCTCATATCCATTCCTTAAGTTTGTCCCAGTCCATGCTTACATCTCTCTCTCTCTCTATTTCCTTCGTTATTTTCTAAGATTGCATTTAATTTTTCCCTTTTTTTTTCTGTCATTTGGGCACGTCCTCCCTCTTCCATTTTTCTCGTCAGTTTTTTTTTGTTTCTTCTTTCTGCTTCATTCTTGTCTCTCATCCTTTTCTCATTCGCACTTCCGTTCTTCAACCTTTATTTCTTCAATCTTATTATCACATTATTTCTTCAATCACTCAGTCACATTTCATTTTCTCAACATTAATTCATTCATTCATTGCCAGACGCCATGTATCCCAAACGGGGTGGCCAAGGGCTTAGAGTTAATTGTTTTACAGGGAGGGGCACTAATTCTCCACCAACCCCACTTGACACGTGGGGAGAACGAGCCAACAGCATCTGGTGTTCCCAGACGGTCACCCATCCAAGTACTAACCAGACCCAACGTTGCTTAAATACTTCCTCAAATTCTTCCATCTCTTTCAATCCTTTCTTCTTTTTTCTTCCTCACCAAGTACACACAAATACACACACACACACACACACACACACACACACACACACACACACACACACACACATTTCCAGGACTCTTCCATTCAAATTTACAACTTACTCTCTTCCTCTCTCACCTTTATTTTATTTCCTTTTTCTCATACACATTTTTCTTGACTCCAAAATTATGCCCAAAAGTTTTTTTTTGTTTTTTGTTTTTTTTCAAATTTCTTCATCTCAGTTAGTCTCAACGATATTTTCTCTCTTTTTGCTTTGCTTTCGTTTTGCTCTTTTCCTTTCTCATGTACAGCACACTTCCTTAAACCTATACATCATCTTTTAGCTAGTCAGACTTCCTCATTTTTGTCTTCCACTTCCTCCTCCTCCATTCAATCAGTCTCTCTTCATTACTATTTCTCAAGTCATTTCCCTTCCTCTCTCTCTCTCTCCCTCGAACTTCTGTATTCAGAGTGCCTTGCCAATATTCTAAGCCTGTGAAATTCCCCCTCCTCATTATTCTCATCTTTCCCTCTCTCTCTCTCTCTCTCTTTCCTTTCCTTTCATCAGCGTATCTCCAGCTAGATCCCTTTACTCCTTTCTCTTTCTCCTTTTCCTCTCAGTGCGCCTGTCTTTTCCTCCTCCCTCACATTTATTTCCTTCACTCTTTTATCGCCATTTCTCCTGTGTATTATTTACCTCTCTTCTTTCTCCTCTTCTTTCATTGCCTCCTTCGTTTTCATATTCAGGATCGTGGCATTATTTTACGCTTAGCAGTATCCATTTCCTCACCATTCCCATGTTTCCCTTTCTTCTCATTCTTCTTTACCCACTTAATATCATTGCAGTTTTCCCCTTTTCGTTTTCCAGTGTTCTTCCCATTTTCTCCCCTCTGTGTTCCTCTTCATCAGTCTTTCTTTTGTCAAGTTCCTTCATCATTCTCATTTCCTCCTCATACACTCAGTTTCTTTCAACAACATCTCTCTCGCCATGTTCCTTCATTTCTCTCATTTTTTACTCATACACTTACTGTCATTCATCAGCATTTCTTGAGTTCTGTTAATTCATTTCTCTCTCTTCCTACTCATACCCTCACTAACATCATATCTCCAATCCTGTTCCTTCATTTTTCTCTCTTCCTCCTTATACACTCTCTTTCTTCAATTCCTCTTAGGTCAGAATTCTTCGTTCCCCCTTCTTTCACCTATTCTCTGTCTATCTGTCTGTCTCTGTGTCTGTCTGTCTCTCTCTCTCTCTCTCCAGCTTCCATATTCAGAGTGTCCTGTCAATATTTTACGTGTGGTACATTTCCCCCGGCCCTTCAGGAGACCCCCTGCCAACCAGATCATTAGGGACGGAAATATCGCCTGTGTGAGAGGTAGGGAGGGGGAGACGAGGGGGATAGCTGAGGGAGAGAGGGGGAATGGAGGAGACAAATGGGAGCTAGTTGATGGGGAGATGAGGGAAGATAGAAGGGGGTTAGCTGAGGGAGATAGGGGGAAATGAGAGGGCAAACGGGGATAGCTTAGGGGAGAAGAGAGGGATAGAAATGGGTTAGCTGAGGGAGAGAGAGGAAATGGAGGGGACACACACACACACACACACACACACACACACACACACACACACACACACACACACACACACACAGAGTAGGTACAATGGGAAAAAGTTAGCAAACACAATTGTAAGAAAATGGAGAACAGAAGAAAACTGAATAAAGACGAATAAGAAAAATGCAGAAGAGCAAGAGAAAAGGTACAAGAATAAGAGAAGAAAGTAAACCTGTGGAAATAGAGACGGAAGAGAGAAGGCAGAGGAGTAAGAGAAAATGGACAGGCGTAGGGACAAGGGAAAAAAAGTAAAGAGAATATGAAGAGGAGTATGTAGGTAGAAAATAGACTGAGAAAGCAAAAGTAGAATAAATGGATACACTGAGTCAAAAGGAAGAAGAATTAGTAAACAGAACAGAGGACTCAAGAAAATGGATCAGAAGAAACAGGGAGACAAAGAGAAAATGGAGAAATACAAACTGGCAGACTAAAAGAAAAAGGATGAGAGTAAGCCTAGTAATTAAGGCAAGATAAAAACAGATGGGCGTAGAGGAAGAGTTGGAGGGGAGAGTAGGAGGGGAGGGGAGGGGAGAGTAGGAGGGGAGGGGAGAGGGAGAGAAAAATGGAGGTGACAGGAGAAAGCGTGGGAGAGTGATTGAAAATTGGGTGAAAAAAATCGTTCAGGGGGAAGGGCAGCGCAGGTCACAAAAAAAAAAAAAAAAAAAAAATGGATGAAGAAAAGGAGGTGAGAGAGAGAGAGAGAGAGAGAGAGAGAGAGAGAGAGAGAGAGAGAGAGAGAGGGAGTGTGAATAGTGTGTAAAATAAAAGAACTTAACCCTTTTCGCTTCACTGACCTCCGCTGCATAATATATATTTTTTGCTGTTGCTATAAAAAAGAAAATATCAAGACTGGAGGTCAAAGAAATCTGGAAATGAAATGATGGAAAATTTGGTCAAAGAAATCTGGAAAAAAAATAATGGAGAGGAAAATTTGGTTGGACAGGGTGCCTAAAATTATATGTAATGAGCAGGGAAAAGGATATGAAGGAAGGTTACAAGTCACTGTCTAACATAAAATATCTTCAGTGAAAATCAAAGTAAGTTGCTTAAAAGACATGAAGAAAATTTTGACAGGGAAAAATGCCTATTAAGCTACATAATACTGAGTCACATAACTGGATCGAAAACAGGAGGCGAGAGAGAGCAATTAACCAGTATGTAAAATAATGTCCCTACAATATAAATTACAGAAAAGGCGAAAAAAATCTTACTGATGCATGGAAATTTGAAAAGAGGGGGAGGGGATGCTTAAAATTTTTGATGTATGTAAATGGATGGATGAAGGGAGGCGAGACTAATAACGGATCAGTGTACAAAGTAAAAATATCTTAGAGGTTAGAAGACGCTGTGTGTAAGTTATGGATAAAATGTTTCAGGATGGAGAAGTGCTTTAAAACGGAACAACACTGAAGGTGAGAAAGAAGAAGATGAAGAAAAAGGAAAAGAAGAAGAAAGAAAGAAGAAAAAAAAGAAGAAGACGAAGAAGAAGAGAAGAAAATTAAAGAAAAATAATAAATGGGGATGAAAGGCCATTAAGATAAACTCATGGATACAAAAGCGAGGCAGAGAAGGATGAGAAATCTTGCATAATGGTGATATATGTAAACAAACAGAGACCACAAGGTGAGAGGAAATTACTATAACCTGCGCTACGTAAAATAATAACATAAGAGGTCAAAAGCTACGTTAAATTATGTGGGGGAAAAAAATCTGACAGAGGAGGGTGGGAAAAATCGATAATAACTGATGCATATAAATTGGTGGAGACTAAGGGGCGAGAAAGGGTCACAAGCCACTAAAAACTAAATAAATAAATACGTAGGCAAATAAATAAACTGGAGCACGATAATTCAGCTGTATTTCATTGTTCTTATTAACATACTATTTCATACAGCCTCAAAGATCGCCAAGGTAGTGAAGAAGTTAATGAAGTTGATATCTGACACCTCCAACACACACACACACACACACACACACACACACACACACAAATCTCCAACGCTACATAAAATCCATCCATCTGTCTATCTGTTTATCTATCTATCTATATCTATCTTTGTCTGTCTGTCTATCTATCTATCCTAACGTCCATGGCCTAAAGGCGTATAATCGAGCTCATAAAAATCCATATAAAAATTATGGATAAAAGGCTTTGGCATGGTTGGGTGAATAAAAAGTGAAGAATATTGATGAATGTAAATGGAGAGAGAGAGAGAGAGAGAGAGAGAGAGAGAGAGAGAGAGAGAGAGGGGGGGGGAGGGGGAGCTTCAGGCTGAAATTGGACAACAAACTAGAGAAGATTGAGGTCAAGAAAGGTTAAAGAAAATGAAAGAAGAGGCAAGACGCTTTAGGAGGTTAATGGAGGCTTGAATGAGTAACAGACAGAGAGATAGAGATAGATAGATAGACAGATGGACAGAGATAAACAGATAGATAATTGGATAGATACATAGACAATATAGATAACGAGAGAGAGAGAGAGAGAGAGAGAGAGAGAGAGAGAGAGAGAGAGAGAGAGAGAGAGAGAGAATATTAATTTAAAACTATGCCAGAGATATCGGGAAAAATCAACGATGAAGGCAATAGAAGTTTTCCTCTATAATCTATAATTCATACTAATATAAACACAAACTATTGGATATTGGAAGCAAACCCCTGAATTATTCTCTTTCCTATGATCTTTTAGGTGATACAAGACGATTTTATTCAGCTGAGAGGGAGGTAGGAGTCTGAATTTTAATACTGATGCCATTTATCTTAACACAAGACGGTTTTATTAAGCTGAGAGTGAGGTAAGAGGCTAAGTGTAGTAGTGTCATTAACCCTCCAGTGATGTATTTTTTTTATATTATTATTTTTGCTATCATAGGACGGTTTTTTTTATGAGTAAGGGATGCCTCTCATAATAAAGGAGTTGTGAGCTTTCAATGCCTTTCTTCAGTTCGAGGACCTTCTGTTATTTTTACCACTACTATTTCCTTTACTTGTACTATATTTATTAACTTAACCAGTACTATATTTCTTTCATTTGATCAAGGAAGAAATTTTTGCCCTTTTGTATTCTATTTCCCGTACCCCAGAGTCAGGAAACGACAATGATGCAGCACTACAACCTTTCCACAGCACTTCTTCGTGACTAGCATCATATTCAATCTTCTCTTACACCACGGTACTGATGATGTGGAGAGGGATGTTTTACGCCTAGTTAAGGTGAGCAGAGCATACCTTCATATAAACGAAATCAGGATGGGAGGAATCCTGTAAACTGTAATGAAAGGGAATCCCAATAAATACAAAAAGAATAGAAAATTAAAAAATATATGGTAGGAAGAATAAGAAGGCAAAACAGAAAGGAAAAAGAACCTGAAAGAAAAGAGGGACGAAAAGATGGGAATAAGGAAAAAAAAAAAAAAAAAGAGATGGGAGGAAGAGAGAGGGAAAAGAGAAAAGAAAAAGAAACTGAAAGAGTGAGGAGAGAGAAAAGCTAGGAATGAAAAAATCAAGACAAGAAAGGAAAGAGGTAGAGAAATGAGAACGGAGAAGGTCTTAAAGGAAAAATAAAATAAGGAAGAGATATTAAGAAAAAGAGATCAGACAAAGGGAGAGAAATACAATACAGAGAAGAAGGAGGAAGAGAAAGAGAGCGAGAAGAAATGCACATGTATCAGCAACGAGAAAAATTGGTAGGAAATGACACACAGGAGGAGAAGACGAAAGAGCGAGAGGGTAAGGAGATAAAGGAAGATAAGGAAAAAAGAGGAGGAGGAGGAGGAGGAGGAGGAGGAAGAAGAAAAATAGAAGGAGGAGGAGGAGGAGGAAGAAGAAGAAAAATAGGAGGAGGAGGAGGAGGAGGAGGAGAAAGGAGAGGGAGAAGATATGATCATTAAGTTTACAAGTGACAAGAAGAAATGATTGGAAATGACCAGAAGAATACGAGGATGGAAAGATAGGAGGAGGAGGAGGAGGAGGAGGAGGAGGAGGAGGAAGCAGAAGAGAAGGAGGAGGAAGAAAAAAACACCAAGAGGGGAAAACGCAAACAAAGCATAACCAACAACAAAAGAGTCTTGCAACAACGAAGGGAGGGCGTAACAAGGGGCAATAAGGGAGGGAAATGGGTGGAAGGGGATAAACGAGACCCACAATTTAAGGGGGAATGAGGCTGGTGAGGAAGGAGGGAGGGCAGCCTGAAGACCTTCCTTGCCTCTTTTCTTTAACACAAGGAAGAGACATATCGCTACGCATCACTCTACAGTACGTAAGGCAGCTCACGTCAGGCTCAGGGATATATGCGTAAAGTTACATAAACCTTTTGGAGCCTTGTATTTTCACGATTATATCCTTCTGCTTTCTCTCTCTCTCTCTCTTTACAACCACCATATCTAAGTTTCCTTCCATTTCCATTTTGTGATCGACACCAGTCTTTTCCTGGCTGCACTATCGTCTAAAATTACATAGTGTGTGTGTGTGTGTGTGTGTGTGTGTGTGTGTGTGTGTGTGTGTGTGTGTGTGTGTGTGTGTGTGTGTGTGTGTGTGTGTGTGTGTGTGTGTGTGTGTGTGTGTGTGTGTGTGTGTGTGTGTGTGTGTGTGTGTGTGTGTGTGTGTGTGTGTGAGAGAGAGAGAGAGAGAGAGAGTCAAGGCCTTGTTATCCCCGAAGTCCTAAATGCCAAGACAGTGAACCTTATCCTGTACAAACACTCACCCACCCTGCCTCTTGTCTAATGTCCCCCTTTTCTCCCCCTACCCTCGCGTCTCCCCCTCCCCCTACCCTCTCCTCGCACCCTTTTCCCCGTCCCCTTCCTTCGTACCTCCCCTCCTCCCCTCTCACCAATCCCCACCTTTCCTCCCATGATCCTTTACTCTCCCTTCTCCCCAATCTCTTCCCTTTCTTTCCCTTTCCTTCCCTCTTTACCATCTGCCACATATCTACATTACTTCCCTCTCTTTTCTTCTACATTGTGCCGTCTCCACCCTGTTTCTCTTGTTCATTTTCTTATTCATCCTCTATACCTATTCACCACTACATTCTTCCTTCACATTCACATTCATCCTTCATCCTCCATTGATCATTCACTTTTACATCCATCCTCCATCCTTATCCAGCTACACATTCATTCTTCACTTCCATACTCATCCTTTAATCTTATCCACCTCACATTCATTCTTCACTTCCACATTCATCTTCCACCCTTATTGTTCCCTCCCTCCTCCCTTTCATTCTCCACATTCAATCATCATATTCACCTCCCTTTGCTCTACCCTTCTCTCCTCCTCTCGTGAGCTAAACTGTTCCCATCGCTCTCTCTCCCCTATCCATATCTCCGTAAAACCTTCCGTCTGTCTTTGTTATTTCAAATCGTCTCGCCTTTATTATTATTATTATTATTATTATTATTACTACTACTACTACTGTCCCCCAAGTATTCTATTCTTTCCTCTCCTTTCTCCATCCCTTCTCTCTCTTCTCTGCTCTCTCCTCCCCAACGCCTCCCTCCCTATCCCTTACCTCCTATTTCCCTGGAAAGGTCAAAACAAACCACTTCCTGTTATTACCGTAATGTTTTAAAGTGCTGCGTCATATAAACCACAACTGACTTTGTTGTCGTAGTATTTAATGGCAGGCACCAAAACAAACCCACGTGCTAGTGTTACAATAGTTTAAAAGGACAGGGTATAAGCAAACCCACGTGCTATTGCCATTTTGTTTTAAAGTCTGGGGCCGAAACAAACCCTCGTGCTGTTGTTGTTCCTGATTTCAAGGGCAGCATTTAAACCAAGTGCTATTGTTGTAACTGATTTAAAGGGCAGCATCTAAACAAACCCACGTGCTATTGTAATTATTTTAAAAGGGGGGATCAAAATAAACCCGTGATACTGTTGCCACTGATTTAAAGGACGGCATTAAAACAAACCCTTGTGATATTGCTATTATTTTAAAGGGCGGCATCAATACGAACTCACGTGCTATTGTTGCCATTGATTTAAAGGGAAGCATCAAAACAAACGCACATGCTATTTTTATCACTGATTTAAAAGGCGACATCTAAACAAAGTCACGAGCTATTGTTGTAACTGTTTTAAAGGGCAGGATGAAAACAAAGTCACATGCTATTGTAATAGTGTTTTAAAGGGCGGCATCAAAACAAACCCACCTGCTATCGTTGTCATTGATTTAAAGGGCATGATGAAAACAAACCCACGTGCTATTGTTGTCAAATTGTTTTAAAGGGCAAGACTGAAGCTTCCCTTTGTCCCTCCAGCCGGCGGCATCCCTTTAGGCATTGTAGCCGGCTCGCAAGGTTATTAAGAAACACGGCAATTATTCATGCGGCTAAAGAGATGTGGCCTGGTAATTTATGGGGCTAATGGTTTAATTACGTCGGCGCCTTATGGTCTGCTTTAGTCTGTTTTGTGTTGGTCTGTTTGGTGTATGGCCTTTGTTGGTCTGCTTTGTGTATGGTCTGTGTTGGTCTGCTTTGTGTATGGTCTGTGTTGGTCTGTTTGGTGTATGGCCTTTGTTGGTCTGCTTTGTGTATGGTCTGTGTTGGTCTGTTTCATGTATGGTCTGTGTTGGTCTGCTTTGTGTATGGTCTGTTTCATGTATGGTCTTGTTGGCCTGCTTTGTGTATGGTCTGTTTCGTGTATGGTCCGTGTTGGTCTGTTTCGTGTATGGTCTGTCTTGGTCTGCTCGTGAATGGTCTGGTTTGGTCTGATCGTGAACGGTCTGGCTTGGTCTACTCGTGTATGGTCTGCTTTGGTTTGTTTCGTGTTTGATATGTTATATTTTGTGCTTCGTTTCTACATCCACATTCTTTCGTCTTCAGTAAGTACGATGTTCAGTGTCCTCTCAGGTGTGTGTGTGTGTGTGTGTGTGTGTGTGTGTGTGTGTGTGTGTGTGTGTGTGTGTGTGTGTGTGTGTGTGTGTGTGTGTGTGTGTGTGTGTGTGTAAATTATCTTTCTTTCCTATTTTCGTTCTCTGTTCTACCCTACGTATCATGTTCAATTTTCCCACTGTTGTGTTGTTTTCATCTGCCCTGTAAATTCTATCTTCTCTCCATTATACACTCTTTGGTTTCTACAAGTACAAAATTCGCACTTTTCTGTGTTTTGTATTATTTTTTGCATAAAATTCTCTGCCTCTTAACCGCACCCCCATTCTGTGTTTTTCCAGTATTAAATCGTTCATTGATGTCGCTGCTATTTATTCATAAGTTGTATAAGCTTCTTTTATATTTAAGATCGCACACACACACACACACACACACACACACACACACACACACACACACACACACACACACATGCGCAAGAGATATGGTTGTATGGAGCGGAAGACGGAGAACAGCATGGAGAAAACAAGCGAGATTAAATACGGGAGAGGTACTGAGTTACTGAAATATCGTTACTGAGTGGGGACAAAAAGTCCTGAAGGTCCTTTTACCCACTCCTCACAGGATGCGTTATAATATTTGTTTAACCTTCGTTTCTGCATATATTTACCAATCCTTTTCTGTTTTGTCTTAATTACCTTTAGTTACCCCTCTGCATCTTCCTAGTCTATTCTGCTTTACAGGTCCAATTCCTTTATTTCTGTCCGCGTCCTTCATTCCAGTACGAATCTCTCTCTGTTTTCCAGCCAGTTCCCTCTCCATTCCCCTGTCTCTTCTCGGTTTCACAGACCTCTTCCCGTTTATTTCTTTTCACTCTCTCCTCCGCATCCCTCTCCTCCTTACGTAAAATATATCCTCTCTCTCTCTCTCTCTCTCTCAAAGAAGTACCAGCTACCTCGTTCACATTTTTCTTCCCACCTTCCCCCTCTTCACTTCCCTTTTCTCCCTCCCCTTTTTTCTCTCTCTTTTGCTCCACCTCCCTTACCCCCCCTCCTTCTCTCTCTCTCTCTCTCTCTCTCTCTCTCTCTCTCTCTCTCTCTCACAAAGAAGTACCAGCTACCTCGTTCACATTTTCTTCCCACTTTACCTCTCTCCACTTCCCTTTTCTTCCTCCTCCTTTTTTCTCTCTCTCTTGCTCCACCTCCCTTACCCCCCTCTCTCTCTTTCTCTCTCTCTCTCTCTCTCTCTCTCTCTCTCTCTCCTCCGCCTAGCCAAGGGCCCCTGAAGGAGTGTCACCCACCTCGAGTGTTGATGTAGGAGCCTTGGGAAGACATCTTGGGTCATCATCGCCAAGGGGGTAGAGGGCGGGGTGGAAAGGAGGGGAGATGGAGGAAAGGAGAGAAAGGAGAGGGCGAGGTAAAGGGAGAGAGAGGAAAGGGCGAGGAAAAGGGAGAGAGAGGAGAGGAAGGAAAGAGGGAGGAAAGGGAAGAGTGGAGAGAGTGAGAAGGAGGAGAATATAGATAAAGAGGAAGGAAAGAGAAGAGAAATGAGGAGAGAGAGAGAGAGAGAGAGAGAGAGAGAGAGAGAGAGAGAGAGAGAGAGAGAGAGAGAGAGAGAGAGAGCTCGTAGCGTTAAAAATTAAGAATGAGAGACGGCTGCGCTAACGAAGAGGAAACGGAGGAGGGAAACTTGAAAACTCTCTCTCTCTCTCTTTGATGATGCCATGATAATAACAATAATAATTCTGATGAGGATGAGGATACTATAAATAATAATAACACATGAAAGTGCAAATCCCTTAAATAAAGAGAAAGAACGGTTGAGAGGGAGTACGAGAACGTGGCAGGGAATGAGAGAGAATCAAGGAGAGTGTGACAAGGCTAACGAGAGGGCTTAGAAGGAGGGCTTGAGGAGAGATAAAGGAGAATGGGAACGGAGGGGGGGGGTTGCAAGATAGGGAAGAGGAATTGGGAGGATAAGATATGGGTGATAAGAGAGGATGAAGAGGACTGACCGGGACACCCACACACACCCACACACATACACACACCCACCCACCCACCCACCCACCCACCCACACCCACACCCACACACTATTAATTATACTGAAGGTCTGGTAGCTACTGAGAGGAAGAGACTAGACTGGGGAATGAGAAGAGGGGATGAAGGGATATTGTCTATTGTCTGAACGGAGGGGGGATCGATTCCAGGTTGGGACAGGGAATAGTTTAATCATGTGAAGACCCACCGACATGCAAAAACTCCCCTACTAATGCCATCACACCAGTCCTGAATGAGATATTAGTAGCCTGTAGTCAATATGGACTGTGGGAATTAGCGCCGAAGTTGTGACATGTGAAGGTGTGTGTGGAGTTGGAGGACTGCTGGGCCTCAGGAAACAGACTATCAAACTTACCTGCAAACTGACACACACACACACACACACACACACACACACACACACACACACACACACACACACACACACACACAAAGAGGGTACCATTCTCAGGCAAATAATCCTTTAACTATTATATTCTGGCACACTCAAGATGATTTTATTCAACCATTAAGGGACCCTTCTAGACAAACAGTTAACGCTTGGGAGATATGTCGTAGTAAGAGTTGAAAGTTGTTTACATTTGAGTGCCAAATAGCACCACAGTGTCAAACAGTATCATAGTGCCAAATAGCATCATAGTGCCATATAGTACCACAGTGCCGAACAACATCACAGAGTCAAACAGTATCACAGTGCCAAACAGCATCAGTGTCAAACAGCATCATAGTTCCATATAGTACCACAGTGCCAATCAACATCACAGTGTCAAATAAGATCCAGTGCCACGTCTTTCAGGAGTGTCATGAGAGGAACGAGAGCCAGGGGATGAGGACGGAGGATAGATGGATAGGTCAGGGGTCATCAGCATTCAGGGGTGGCACTGTGGTGGGGGGAAGGGGTGTGTGGGAAAGGGGTGATTTGGTAGGATGACGGGGAAGGCAGATGAGAGGGGATGGGTTTCGAGTGATGGAAGACGGGGGTATGGGGACGGGATAAAGGGGAGAGGGCTGAAGGAGGAGAGAGGGATGGAGGAAGGGGTGACGAAAGTAAGGGATGAGAGAGGAAGGTGGTGGGGAGGAAACGGAGTGAGAGGAGAAGGAGGTGAGGGGGAAGGGGGTGAGATGGGATGAAGAGACAGAGGGAGGGGAGAGGGGGAAGACGCTAAATGAGATAAGGTAGGGGTAGGGGCAGGAGTAGGGGTGAGAGGGAAGAGGGAGGGGGGAAGAGGAGGAGGGTACAGGGGGACGAGGAGGGGGAGAAAGGAGGGGTGTAATGATGTCTCTGGGAGGGATTTGCCAGGCCATCGGGTATTCAGTGGGGGTGAGGCTGGGTTCACAGTTGAGACAATTAAGGAGCGTCGCCAAGACATCTTAGGGAAATTGCACTGACACGAGAAGAAAATGTGAAATACAACTGACAATGAGAACAATGATAAGAATAATAAAAACAACAGCAATAAGAACAAGAATAAGAACAATACTAGGAACAATAATCTAAGGGAGTTAAAGCTGATGGATTTCCTAATTAAACCCGTCGCAATCAGGTCACATCCCTGGTCTTAAACAAGAATCCCGTGACCCCTTATGAGGTCGAATTTTGCCGTCCACTTTAGTTTGAGCGATTTTCTTGTTGATCAAGTTTCGTAAGAGACCTTCCTTAGTGATTTATTCCGTCCGTTACACTGTGGCCTTCTCTTCATATACGGTAAATAACTCACAAGACCGACTGAAGGTGTAATATGCAAACTGAATCGGTCAGGCACAGGTTCTATGAAATCACTTGACTCCGCCTCATTAATTACTCACTCTGATTTAGTTCACGTTTAGCGATGAAGTGCGAACCACAGCCACGAGCATTATTATCTCTTGCTCTTACCGAAATCATCATCATCATCATCATCATCATAATCATTATAATTTTATGCAGGAAGTTATGTATCTGGGTGGTAGGATAAGAATATGCTACAAAAAATTCGACACAAAAAGAGGAAAAGCGGTGAAGGGTACGACATTCTCTCTCTCTCTCTCTCTCTCTCAACAAGGAATAACTCGTATCGGGTCAGTTGCCTCCCAGACTTGATCCTGGTCCAACACAGTCTCAACAAGGCCTGTCCTTCCGCTCTCTCACACTCGTTGGAGGAGAGAGGAAGGAAGGAGGGAGGAAGGGAGGGAGACGGAGAGGAAGGGAGGAAGAGGTGGAGGAGGGGAGCACGGGGGTGGGAAGAGAGGGTGTGGGAGAGGGAGGGAAAGAGGGAAGCGAGGAGACAGGGAATAAGGAATAGATGGAATGGGAGTGGGAGAAGAGAAGAGAAAGAGGGCTGGGCAGAGGGGACATGGAGAGAAGAGAAAGAGTGGGGAGGAAAGGGTAAGGGAAAGAGGAAGAAGGGAAAGGGGACAACGGAGTATGGAGGAGAAGGGAGGAAATAGGTGTAAGAGAAATAGGAATGAATGAAGAAGTGAGAATGAATGGAATGGGAGAAGAGGTGTGGCGAGGAGATGGGTGGAATTGGAGTGGGGGTAAGAGGGAAGAAGAGTAGGAGGAAAGGGTGAGGAAAGGGAGGGACGAAAAGAGGGGTGGGGAAATGATAAAAGGATGGAGGAATGAGGGGGAGAAGGAAAGGTGAGGGAAGAGGAAGGGACGGAGGAGAAAGCGATTGGAGAGAGGAGAGGGAAAGCAGAGGTGAGGGAGGAGGCACGGAGAATGGAGGGGGAGATGAAGGAGAAACGATGCAGTGGAGAGGAAACGATAAGAAGAAAGGAAGCAGGGGTGAGAAATGGAAAGAATGAGGGTGGAGGAAAGGAAAGAGGAAGGAGACAAGAGAAAGTAGGGTGGATAAGGGAAAACGGAAGTGACAGAAAGAAGGAAAATGGAAGGAGAGAGGAGAAAGGATATAAGTGTGAAGGAGGGAGGAAGGGATGGAGGGTGGAGAAGAAGGAAGGAGAGGGAAGAAGGGCATGTGGAGCTAAAGTGGAGGTAAGGAAGGGGGTTTAGGAAGGAAGGAGGAAAAGGAAAGGAGAAGAAATGGCAAGGGGCATGGAGGAGAAACGTGGAAAGAGGGCTGAAGGAGAAGACGGGAAGTACGAGAAAAGGGGACAAAGATGTGGATGAGAAGAAAAATGAAACGAGATCAGGCGAAATGAAACGAGGACATGACAAAGTGAATCAAGAACAAAAACAATGGGGACAAAGACGGAGACACAGACACCGACAGAGGAGATAACGATATAACACAAGACCTAGTGAGAATGAGAGATAGAATTTGAGACACAGAAACGAACACACATAAACAGAGATGGGGGCAAAGACAGCCAGAGATGAACATAGGCGAGATAACGAGATGAGACGAGACGAAACGAGAAAGAGACAAGATTATGGACACAGAGACGAACACTGAGACAAAGACAGGAACGAAGACAGTGACAGAGATGAGCACGAACGAGATAATGAGACGAAACAAGAACAGATCAGACAAAATCAAGGACACAGAGGTGAGACAAAGACGGGGACAGGGACACAGACAGACAGGCAGACGGACGGAGACGAGATAACCTAAGAAAAAATGGGAAGAAAGTCGTAAGATAAGAGAAGAACAGTTCCAAGCAATCGTTAACCCGTCGTCCAGAATGCACCCATCACCCTAACAAAATCAAGTTAGTGTACTCTTTTCACTTTAACTTGGCCCTAGATTGCCATCTTTCCATCTTCACTGCTGAGTTATAACAGTAGACTGGCACTAGATTATGGTGCCAGTCACGAAGAAGTGTAAGTTAAAGGCGGAAAGAGGTTAACCCCTTTATTACGAGGACGTCTTGTGTTACTTATGTGTGTTATCTCCAGACGATTTTATTCAGCTAATGGAAAATATTTTGAAGGGAAGAAGCTTAGAATTAGTCTCCTGTAGTCTCTCTCTCTCTCTCTCTCTCTCTCTCTCTCTCTCTCTCTCTCTCTCACCCATTTACCCCCTTTTCTCACGTATTTCCAGAACGTCCATGTGAGGAAAACAATAGACATAGATTCTGGAAGGAGGCCCAACCATTACAATAAGAGAAAAAACTGGAATCCTCATCTAGGGGGATTTAACACCCTATAACAAGGTGCTTAAACGAGCGGAAGGGAATCTAATCCTCCTTTTGTCCCCTACACTCTCTGCCAGTCCAAGAAGGGGGGGAGGGGTGGAAGAGGAGGCTTGTATGGGAGTGAGGGATGTAAGGAAACAATAGAAGGAATTATGGGTTGGTGATGGATGAATGGAAGAGGGACGAAAAAGGAAGAGGAAGAGATAAAGAGAGGTCGGCTGGCTGGCTTACTGGATGAATGGTTGGTTGGATAGATGGATGAAAGGATGGACAGATGAATGGATGGGTATGTGAATGAGTTAATGAATGGATAGATGCATGGAGAGATGGACCGATAGATGGAAGGAGGGACGAATGGCCTGAGGGAAGGAACGATGGAGGGAAGGATGGCCTGGAGTGAGTGAGTGAATGAATGAATGAATGAATGAATGAATGAATGAATGGATGGATGGATGGATACAGATGGATGAATGGATGGATGGATGGACTGAGCATAAGACTCTGAGAGGAACTTTTTTTTTTTTTTTTTCCTCCATCAGTAGGACATCCACACCAGACAACGGGCCCAGGATATGTGTCAGAGGGAATCAAACACAGTGGGGAAAATACATGAAAAACAGAAGGCCCAACTAAAAACAAATGAAGTTTCTGGGTCAAGATTTTCGATAGTTAGACGCCGAAGAGACATAGAAACAGACACACCATCAGAGAGACAGACACATGGACAGAGGCACAGACAGAGACACAGACAGACACATGGACAGAAGCACAGACAGAGACACAGACAAATCAAGAGGCACGCGCTACTAAAATCACTGTCTACCGGGGAGGTCAAAGGAAGTGAAGAAAAGGCAATATCAGAAGACTTAATAAATACAAAACTAAATAAATAAATAAATAATGTAATTGTACGTCGCTTGGTAAATATTTAAAGACTGTTTTGTTAGTGAGGGTCATTTATTTCTTATTTAATTCTTGTTACCTTCAGACTTTTCTTTAGCTTTGAAAGCCTCTACTTGAAGGAAATAATCAAGAATGCAGGTAATCCACTCAGTTGTAGGTAATCTTAAGGCAATTCTGATCGCATGAAGGTAGCAAGCATTATCAACATCATCATCATCATCATCATCACCATCATCATACTTGCCTCTACAAATAAGTTCATCATTCAGCTCCTACAAATTATCCATTTCAAAAATAATGAATGAAAAAAAAAAACAAAGGAAAGACAGGTAAACACACACACACACACACACACACACACACACACACACACACACACACACACACACAGCAGAGGGCTCCGTCGTTGGTGGATGCCTGTGCTCTCCGTTGTCTGCTTATTTGTATTCTCTCTCTCTCTCTCTCTCTCTCTCTCTCTCTCTTACCTTTACCACACGTTTGTCTCATAGGTAAAGTAGTAACGAGTACCTGTGAACTCCAATCATAGTACCTGTATGAGTCCTAAGATATTTTAAGGTACTACTTGTCCTTGTAGCCCCATATAAATCTCTCTCTCTCTCTCTCTCTCTCTCTCTCTCTAGGTGATGCCCTGCTATGTAAAGGCGACGTGACTAGGAATCGCTTGGGCAGAAAGAACAAGGTTGCCTTTCACGCTTCGTCCACAGTCAATGGCATCCCGGATTTACAAACAAACTTATTCTTAGCCGTATTCTTTATTTGTCTTATTTTTTTCTTCTTTCTTTTCTTGTTTTTGTTATTGATTTTCTTATGCTTATCCTTGTTCTTGTTCTTGATTCTTTCTTGATCTTCCTCTTCCTAGTATTATTATTGATATTATTATTATTATTATTTTTATTATTATTATTATTATTATTATTATTATTATTATTATTAAATATTATTATTATTATTAATATTATTATTATTATTACCATCACCACCACCACCACCATCATCATCATCATCATTATTATTATTATTATTATTATTACTATTATTATTATTATTATTATTATTACTAACATAACTACTACTACCACCACTACAATAACCATCCTCACTATTTTTCCCTTTTCTCCTCCTCCCCTTTTTCAATTCGATGACACTCTTTATCGTTTTCTTCCTCTCTCCAGACGATTTTCCTCAGCGTAGCAGTGACCTTCCTAATCAAGGGGTTATATAAATCTTTCACTAATCCCTTCTACAGATCATCTCGCTTTTAGATACATAAAACCGTCTGGAGGTAGCGAAAATAAACTGCTAGATTAAGTCACTTGATTGATGGCGTTAAGGTGCGCAGATTATTTCTTGCTTATAAGTTAAAATATACAGAACTTTAAGGCACTGCACAGCGAAGCATTAAAAATAACAACAATAATAATAATCATGATAGTTATAATAATAATAATAATAATAATATAAACAGTAATAAAGAATACAGCTAAGGAAAAGGCTACCAACAATATCTGATTTTCATCCACCATATTACCACTATGCTGGGAATCGAACCCGGGACCATCAGGTGAGGGCCAGGCAGAATCCACTACACGACGACCAGGTAAAAGTTATATCACGCTGTCATTGTCTTGTAACCAATGTCCCTCCGCACATCTGTTCTTTATTCACACATTTCTCTGTAAATCCTGGACGTATTTAACTCTGACCATGATAACACTCCTTTCACTTTAACCTGGCCCAGATTTTCGTCCTTGCACAGCTTATTCCACGTAGCTCAGTGGTAAAAAAAAGACAATACTACGGCCCTGCATTCTTTCTATAGCGCTTCTTCGTGACTAGCATCGTATTCGAGTGCTGATCTCGTATTACAAGTCAGCGTTCAAGAGGGTAGATGGCAACTCTGGGCCAAGTTAGAGTGAAAGGAGTATATTTTAGTGCGAATTTTGTAACCAGGCTTGGATTCCTAACCCTTGTCAGCTCAGTCGATGGCCACATGTAAGACTGGAGATTCGATTTGACTAGTAACTAAGGAGACTCATGCCTGCCTCACATCTAAGGTTAATCTACTTTCACCCAATTACGACCTATTATTCAGCTTGTGGAATTGGGTCAGTTCCGTCAAGTTGTGGCAAACCCATTTTATTACCCCCTTCACCCTAGCGACTTCCCCTCCCCACCCCAGTCCTACAGTTTGCATCCTGTAGACTGGTAGATATGGCGCAAATCTCTCTCTCTCTCTCTCTCTCTCGCTCTCTCTCTCTCTCTCTCTCTCTCTCTCTCTCTCTCTCTCTCTCTCCCTCCTACGGTGAGACCTGTGTATTCTGAAGCGTCGAGAAGCAAATAACACTCATAGGCTTCATCAGTTCAATATCGGCTGAGTGAAATCGTCTGGATATATTTACGGTAGATTTATAGAGTTGTCCCGACCATTAGAAGATTCATGGTACCAGTATTAACACCCTCAGGTTCCTAGGACTCACTCTCAGCTGAAGAAAATCGTCTGGGGTGAGGTGGAAAACAAAGGAGAGTTACAACGATCATGTGAGGCTTAAGCTCTTTCATGTGTTTCCCTCTCACCCACTTAACCCCTTCAACACGATGACGTCTTATAGTTTTCCCTGTTACCTTCAGACGATTTTACTCGGCTTAGGAAAGAACTCTAGTACTGATGAGGATAATGAATACTGTATCTAATCCCTCCAAACATCAATAAAACCGTCTGGAGATGGCAAAAATGAATAAATAAAATCCACATCAATATACACGTAAGGAACTACAACCTGATAATACTAAAAATCGTCCTGAGAGAGAAAAAAATAAAAATAAAATAGGAAAAACACATTATTGATTGACCAGGTAAATCCACATCAACATACAGGTAATTAATTCCATCCTAACAATAATAAAATCGTCTGGGGGCAGCACGAACAAGAATTAAATAGAAAATAGGATTGAAAAAGTTAAATCCACATCAACATATACCCCCAAAAAATCCATCTTAAGATCAATAAAATCGTCTGGAAGGAGGAAGAATAAAAAAAGTTACCTGACTGGAGCAAATGCACATCAACATACACGTCAAAAATTCGAATAAATTCTTAGTAAAATCGTCTGGAGAGAGGAAGAATAAAAATAAAATAGAAAAACACATTAATAAACTGTAGGGGTAAATCGACATTGACGTATGGGTATATAAATCCATCCAAATATTGATAAACTCGTCTGGAGGTAGCAAAAATAAGAATAACATAAGGGTGAATCCACATAAACATACACCGGTACGAATAACACCTCCATGCACACAGTTGGCTATTCACACGGGTCTCTGCTGGATATATACACCCTGGTTCCTTGTCATCCTCTTTTTCTTTATTCGTTTTCCTCTCAGTGATGTATTAGCTCCCACGAGTGCCCTAATATTTATTCACCTCGCCTTCTGCACAACCCTGGGGCCCCTTCGTCTTCTGTCCTGGCTGTCTTTTCTTACGGTTTGCTTTACGATCCCGTCTGGTTCCTTAGAGGGCGTGGGAGGCTGCTACTGTTGTTTATGGGGACTGGTTTGTGCCCTTGTTTTGTGAGTTATGGGTAGAAGTTGATATCATGGTTGTCAGCTTCTCTACTATTCTCCCCCCCCTCTCTCTCTCTCTCTCTCACACACACACACACACACACACACACACACACACACACACACACACACCACGCTTAAAGATCCAGAGAAAGAAGCAAACACACGAGTCTGTCTGTCTGTCTCTCTCATTCACAGCCATTCCTCTTCTTTCTTACCCTTTACTGTAAACACACAAATAATAACACTATATATTATTCCAGTTCTTTATTTTTATCCAGTCTGTCAGTGAACCCCAGGTTTTCTCTCCTCTCTCTTCCGCTTTCTCCTTCTACATCCTCTTCCTTCCTTCCCTCCTCCTTTCCTCTTTTCTTTTTTCCTTCCTTCCTACTCTTTTTTTCTTTCTTTTTCACTTTTCCTTCCTCCCATGCCTCTTTCTCCTTTCCCTGGTTCTCTCGTCATTTTCCCTCCCCCCTTGTTTTCCTTTCTCCTGCCTTCTTACTTTCTCCTTCCCTTCCTCCTATTCCATTTTCGTTCTTCCTTCCTCTTTCCCTTCCTTCCTTCCTCACCTTTTTCCCATTTCCTGCTCCCGTCCTCTCTTTTTCCACTCCCTTGCCTACCCGTTAACCCAACTTACTCTTTTTTCCTTTCCTCCTTCCCTTACCACTTTACTTTTTCTCCCCTCTTCCTTCCTTCCTTCCGCCCTTCCTTCCTTCATTTATTCCCTCGTCATTCTTTTTCCACCATTCCTCTTTTTTGCCTATTGCTTTGTCTTCTGTGTCATAATATCTCGCTTCCATTCATATTTTCTCTTCCCCTATCTTTCATACCTCCTCCATCTTCCCTATTATCCGTTCCTCCTTTAACTTTCTCCATCCCTCTTTTGTCTCCTCTTTTCCCCACCTCCTTTCTTCCTTCTTCCTTTCTCATTTACTTCGCGTCCTTTCAGCTTTCTCTCTTCCTTCCTTCCCTCCTTCTCCTCCCTCTTTCTCCTTCACATCCTCTTTTGTGCCCTATTTTGTCGTGTTTTATTCATTTCTCCCATCCTTCTTTACGTCCTCTCTCCCTTCATCATTTCCTTCCTTTCTTTCTTCCATCCTTCTTCCCTCCATACCCTCCTTCCTTCCTCTTCCTTACCTATCTGTGTCCACTTCCTTACCTGGCCTTTCATCCCTTTTTCCTTCCCTCCTCAGCCCCTCTCAGCTCCTCACACTCTCTCCATACTTTCCTCTTACCTCCTCCTTCGACTCGCTGCTGACGGCCTTATGCTGCTCTCTATACATATAATAGACATCGCTTTCATCCATCCATGCTTCCTTCCTTCCTCCATCCTTCCATGCCTCCCTCCTTCCTTCCTTTCATCCCGTCCTCTTTCTTCTTTCCTTTTCTCCTCTCTGTCTTTGCCTAACCTGTCTTCCTTCCTTCTCTTCCCTTCTTACTGTTCTCTCTCCTTCTTCCTCCTTGTCTCCTGTCGTTTTCTTCTTCACTCCCTTCCACCTCCTTCCCTCTCCCTCTAGCTTCCTCACTCTTTTCCTTGTCTACTGCTTCTTCTTTTCCCTTCCTGTCTCAGAACCTCCACCCCTCTCCCTGCCTTTCTTCTCTTCCCTTCTTTTTTCCTTTCTCTTCCTCTTTCCCTTCCTGTGTCAATTGTTTTTCCTTCTTGTTTCCTCCTTTCTTTTCCCTTCCTTCTTCCTCCTTTCATTCTTGTCTCAGTCCTTCTCTCATTCTTCCTTCCTCTCTTCTTTCTCTTCCGTCTTCTTTCCCATTCTGTCTCACCTACTTCTCCCTTTCTTTCTTCCTCCCTTCTTTTTCCTTCCATATTTCTCTTTCCTTTCTTGTCTCACTATATCTACTTTTTTCCTCTTTTCTTTCCTCTTCCCGCTTCCCTCTTCCTCTTTCTTCGTCCTATTTCTTCTTCTGTATTCTTCTTTCCTTTTTCGTCTCAGCTATACCTACTTTTTCCCTTCTTCTTTCCTTCCCTCGCTTCCCTCTTCTTCTTCCCTCTTTCTCTTTCTTCTTCCCCTCCTCTCTTTGTCCACTGCCCTGCCCTGCTCTCTAAACAAAGTCATCTCATCCATGGCCACCCAAGCGTGTTCTCTTGCCTTTTACCCTTTATTTCCCTTTCTCTTTCCTACCTTTCTTCTTCTCATTTTCACTTTATACCTTCTCTGCCTTTTCTCCTTTATTTCCTGTTCTCTCTATCGTTCCTCCTTAATTTCCTTTCCTCTTCCTCCTCCTTTACTTCCTTTCCTCTTCCTCCTCCTTTACTTCCTTTCCTCTTCCTCCTCCTTTACTTCCTTTCCTCTTCCTCCTCCTTTACTTCCTTTCCTCTTCCTCCTCCTTTACTTCCTTTCCTCTTCCTCCTCCTTTACTTCCTTTCCTCTTCTTCATCCTTTTCTTACCTCTTCTTCATCCTTTATTTCCATTCCTCTTCTTCCTCCTTTTCTTTCCTCTTCTGCATCCTCTTCTTACCTCTTCTTCCTCCTTTATTTCCTTTCCTCTTCTTCCTCCTTCATTTCCTTTCCTCTTCCTCCTCCTTTTCTTTCCTCTTCTCCTCCTTTATTTCCTTTCTTCTTCTTCCTCCTTCATTTCCTTTCCTCTTCTTCCTCCTTTTCTTTCCTCTTCTTCATCCTTTTCTTTCCTCTTCTTCATCCTTTTCTTTCCTCTTCTTCATCCTTCATTTCCCTTCCTTTTCTTCCTCCTTTATTTCCTTTTCTCTTCTTCCTCCTTTATTTCCTTTCCTCTTCTTCCTCCTTTATTTCCTTTCCTTTTCTTCCTCCTTTGTTTCCTTTCTTCTTCCTCCTGTATTTCCTTTCCTCTTCTTCCTCCTTTATTTCCTTTTCTCTTCTTCCTCCTTTATTTCCTTTTCTCTTCTTCCTCCTTTATTTCCTTTTCTCTTCTTCCTCCTTTATTTCCTTTTCTCTTCTCCCTCCTTTATTTCCATTCCTCTTCTTCTTCCTTTTCTTTCCTCTGCTTCCTCCTTTTCTTACCTCTTCATCCTTCATTTTCTTTCCTCTTCTTCCTCCTTTACTTCCTTTTCTCTTCTTCCTCCTTTATTTCCTTTCTTCTTCTTCCTCCTTTATTTCCTTTCCTCTTCCTCATTTTCTTTCTTCACCTTGAGATGTCTATGCCTTAAAAGTTACTATTTTTTTCCAGCAAGATTTCCCACAAAAATCATCTCGTGATTCTCCCCTCTATATTTTTTCCCTGCAAAGTTTTTCCTCATGGGTCTTTCTCCAGCGAGTTTTCCCCCCGAGAGTTATTTCTTCCCTATAGTATTTTCCTCACGAGATTTTTCCTCCTGAGTATTCCCTTCAAGGTAGTTTCCCCCCCCCTCACGATTTTTTTCCATGCCAGTTTTGTCGAAGGGATTTTTTTTTTTTTTTCCCGGCTAGTTTTTCCACGTTAATTTTTCCTCGCAAATTTACTCTACGATTTCTACCTCAAGTTCTCTCCAGGCCAGTTTTTTTCCTCAATTTTTTTTATTTAACTTTTTCAGTGCGAGTTTTTTTCTTCAAGCCTTTTCCTGAGGTGTTTCTGTCCCTCTACGAATTATTACCTCCCAAGTCTTTTCCTTAATTTTTTTCCTTTGATATTTTCCTCGTGAGTTTTTCCCGGTTTTTTCCTCACCGATTTTTTCCCAGTATAGTTTCATTTTTTTTTACTATTGAATTTTCCTCCTCGCGTTTTTTCCAGGCAATATGTTTTCCTTCCAGGCATTTTCCCCATTATTTTTTCCTTTCGATTTTCTTCAAGCATTTTCTCCTCTGCGATTTATTCCCGCCATTTTTTGTCTTTTTTTTTTTCAACGTGAGACTCTTTCATGATCTTTTTTTCCGGTGATTTTTTTTCCTCATCAGTTTTTTCTTCCAATAATTTATCAGCAAAAATTTTCCCTCAAATTTTCCCCATGATATTTTCCCTGCCATTTTTCCACAAAGTTTAGTTTCTTGAGATTTTTTTTTGTTCGTTTGCTGTTTTCCCCTCCAATTTTTTCCAAGCAAGTTTTTCCTCGAGATTTTCCTTGTGAGTAATTTTCTTCTCGCACGTTTTTTCCTTCCACGACTCTCTCTCTCTCTCTCTCTCTCTCTCTCTCTCTCTCTCTCTCTCTCTCCATCGCATTCCCACTTTCCAATATCATTTCACCCTTTGAGGCACCCTTCATTTTTCCCTCCTTCCCTCGCCACACCACGCACATTCCTCCCTCTCTCTCTCTCTCTCTTTCTCTCTCTCTCTCTCTCTCTCTTTCTTTCTTTCTCTCTCTCTCTCTCTCTCTCTCTCTTCTCACCCACGCACGCCCAAATTCTCTATCTATGTCCTTTAATCGACTCTCCCATTCTTCTCCTTTTTCAGCTTCTTTACCTCTAATTTTCTCTCACCTCTACTCTTTTTCAGCCTCTGTTTATATTCTATCTCACTTCTTCACATATTATCCTCCTTTCCTTCTCTTTATCATCCATTTTTTTTTTCAATTTCGTAATGAATGTCTGCTACGTCCTCTTAAATTTTCTCTCCTGTGTACAAGTTATTTTATTTTAGATATATAACATTCTACTTCCACTCCGCCTTCTGATTTCTCGTGTTTTGTGTGGACGGCTGTCAGTGTTATCAGTATTTATCCTTCATCATTTATTCACTCCTTAGGCCAAATCTCACATCCAAGCCCACTCCAGCCGACTCAGCCCTCCCTGCAACATAAGTTTCTAGTGAAGCGTTATTTACGGACCGCCCTGTACTACGCAACCCGGCCTTATGTGTTTTTCGGGCTGGGAATGGTTTAAATTGTCATGTATTCAAATTGGACGGTGGGTGTTAGCGCCGAAGTGGTGGCATGTGGAGGTAGTAGGTGGAAGGACCGCTGGGCCTCAGGGAACGGGCTGTGAAACCTATGCCCAGAGTCGAACACATAAAAAAAATAAAAATAAAAAAGTTAATGTTATCTGTGTCTAACATTCATTATTTTCTAGGTCCTGTAGCCGTATTTTCTTCACTATAGTCTGCTTTTTACTTCCACTAATTACATCGTTAATAATAGTTAATAATAGTTAGAGTGAGAGAGAGAGAGAGAGAGAGAGAGAGAGAGAGAGAGAGAGAGAGAATGTGTAATGGAGAGATAACGTATTTATCTCTCTCTTCCTTTATCCCACTCTGTCACCACTTGACTCATTCCCTTCCACTACTATCGTCCTTCTTTACCCCTCTCTACCGCTATCTGCGTTATCAACCCCTCTCTTTATTGCCTCCCTCTTTACCCCCTCTTTCTTTGCCTCTTTCTATACCGCCTCTTCGCATCCAGGCCTCTCGTGTGTATTTTCTGGGTGAGTCTCCCTGAAAAGTGCCATAATTTCTGTTGCTTCCTTCCTCTCTCCATAATATTCTCCTGTGAACTGGCTCTTCTCTCTCTCTCTCTCTCTCTCTCTCTCTCTCTCTCTCTCTCTCTCTCTCTCTCTCAGTGGTTCATACACTACAACATAATTCCCACTGGAAAAATGTAATATCACCCCTGAATCTTTATCTATATACAGAATCTATATATCCATATATCTCTATCTATCTATCTATCTATATAGTATATTGCAACTTATAGAAGTAAGAAAGAAGCAGAAGCAGAGGAAGAAAGGGAGGAGAGAGAGGAAGATAGTTAGGTGAAAAGGGAGGAGGAGGAGGAGAAAGAAAGAAAGAGGAGATAGGGGGGAGGCAGGAGTTAAAGAGGGGAAAAGAAAAATCAAGATTATTAGAAAAATATTGATTCTTTACTGGAGAAATTGCCAAACTGGTGGGACAATATCTTCATACTAAAGTTTTCCAAAAAGATTTCGTAATCTCTAATGCATATCCTCATTTTCTCCATTTTCACCATTTTTCATAAATTCTTCTGCCAACTTCAGTCCTTTTCCTAATTTTTCCTCATTTATTGTCAGGTGATGAAAAGAATATATATATATATATATATATATATATATATATATATATATATATATATATATATATATATAAAACGTCATGGTATTGAAGTTGTTAGCTTACTTTATTCCTAATTTTCTTCAGGTTTAATGCCTTCTTTGCTTAATATATTCATTGTTTAACATCCAAAAGAATAATTACCCGCAGTTCATCTTCTTTTCCTCATATTCGTCCGGGACACGCGAGAAATCAGTTTTTTTTCTTAATCTCACTTCCCCTTTTATTTTCTTGGCATCTTTTAGTCATATTTCAACGTGTACCCTGCATATCTTCCACCATCTCTTTTTCATTTTGTATGCCATCTTTCTATTTTTTTTTCTAGTACCCAACAATCCTTAGATATTCTTTTTCCAGTTTCTTCTTTCCCCTTCTCTTTCACCTCCTCTGTTCCATTTACTGTATCTATCTTCTGAAACTGATTTTTCCTCCTGTTTTTCTTACTCCAAAATCTTTATCTGTAACCTGTTCTCAAACTTTTTTTTTTTTCATATTCCATTCACCAGTTTCTGTTTCCCTGCTTTGCTTCTTCCGACTTTTTTTTAATTATTATTATTATTATTATTTCCCTGCTTTTTATTTCCCTAGCTCACTTTTAAGGTAGTTTCACATTATTAAGGGAATTATTTTGCCACCTCCCCCGTCTCTCTCTCTCTCTCTCTCTCTCTCTCTTGCATTTCCATTTTTTCCTGGGTACTTGATGTCTTGTTTTTATTGTTTTGGTTTGTTGTGTTTTTTTTTCCTCTATTGCCTTACTTCAATATTTTTTTCTTTTTCCTCTTTGGCATGTCTTTGTTTTTTGTTTAAACTCTTTTCCATTTTCTTCTCCCTCTTCTTCCTCCTCCTCCTCTTCCTTCCGCCTTCTACTCCTCCCCCTTCTCTTCCCCATCCACCTGCTCCTCCTTCTCCTCCTCCTCCTCCTCCTCATCATCATCATCATCATCATCTTCTACTATTTCTACTTTGATCATCTTATAATCTTCAACCATATCCCGTCTCCTCCCCCCTTCTCTCTCTCTCTCTCTCTCTCCCTCATTTCCTCCTTTTCTCTCTCATTTCCTCTCCCTCAATCACCTCTTGCTCGGCCAGGCAACAAAACACTGGAGGAAACGAAGGAAGGAAGAAGGGAAGGAAGGGAGGAGGGAAGGAAGGGAGGAGGGAAGGAAGGAAGAATGGAGGGAAGGACGAAAGGAAGGAAGGAAGAAAGGAGGGAAGGAAGAAAGGAGGGATGGAAGAAAGGAGGGAAGGAGGAAAGATAGGAGGGAAGGAAGAAAGATAGGAGGGAAAAATAGAGGGAAGGAAGGCCGGAATGAGGGAAGGAAGGAGGGAAGGAAGGAAGGTAGGAGGAATGAAGGAAGGCAGGAGGGAATGAAGGAAGGTAGAAGGGAATGAGGGATGTAAGAAAGGGGGGAATGAGGGAAGAAAGGGAGAGAAATAAGGAGGGAAAGGATGGAAGGAATAAGTAAGGAAGGGAGGAGAGAGGATGCAATATAAGAAATGGTAAAGAAAGGAGACATTAGGGAGAGAAGGAGGAGAATGAAGGAGAGACTAAGTAAGGAAGAAAGAAAAAGTAGGAGTAAGATAGGCATGAATGAATGAAGGAAGGAAGGAATTAGGAAACAGGCAACGGTGAAAAAAAGAAGGAAATAACGAATGAAGAATGGAAAGAAAAGAAAGAAAATAATGAAGTAAGAAAGTGGTAAGGAGGGAACGAAGAAGGGAATAAGGAAAGGAGAGAATTGGCAGGGCCAGAGAGAGAGAGAGAAAAGACCAATTATCTTGCTCTTCACTCTCCCTCTCTCTCTCTCTCTCTCTCTCTCTCTCTCTCTCTCTCCAAAAAGACTGAAGGGATAAGAAACACGATGCAAATATTGCAAGAAATAATAAACTAAACGGGAAAAATATCATTACAAATAATCGCAAAAAATAAGATACACACACACACACACACACACACACACACACACACACACACACACACACACACACACACACAAAACGAAAACAAGACGAGAAATAGATGCTTCTTATACATTCATCTAGAGTGGCTTAAGACGGCTGAGTTTGCTGGTGTGGGCGTGAGTTCGACCGTGGGAGTAGGATATGAATAGATGTTGCAGGACTGACACTGATAATGCTAAGTGAGCCGTTGTCGCAAAACACTGAAAGATCACCCAGCTGTGTAAGAGGAGCGTTATATTTAGACTACCTTATACCAGAAAATTTGATCACTGAAAGCGGATAATAAGTGACCGTAACAATCAAAATACGCTAATAAAATAAGGTCAGTGGAAAAAGATATTAATAGGAATATGAGGGAAAGAACAACTATAAAAACTGAAATAAAGCCTGACAGGAAAAGGGTGGGAAAGAAATAATTAGGGAAAAGGACTAATTACAAAGCACAGATGAACGAAAGGCGATGAAAAGGGAATTTAATTAAAAGGCAACTGTAAATATAACTCGTAAGTACTAAAAACGGCGAGGCAAAAGTCAATACAAATACGAGATGTGAAGCAAAAATAAAGACGAAAATGGCAGGGCAGGCAAAGCGAGACCATAAAGTGAGATCATCAATTCTGTATCGTAAAATATTGTGACACTGATCTATACCGAGAGAGAGAGAGAGAGAGAGAGAGAGAGAGAGAGAGAGAGAGAGAGAGAGAGAGAGAGAGAGAGAGAGAGAGAGAGAGAGAAATGGAAGGAAGGAAATATAATAACGAGAAGAAAGAAAAACAAAGGAAGGAGGAAGAAGGAAGAGAACCAAGGAACAGAAAGAAATTAGAAGAATTGGAGAGAGAGAGAGAGAGAGAGAGAGAGAGAGAGAGAGAGAGAGAGAGAGAGAGAGAGAGAGAGAGAGAGAGAGAGAGAGAGCGGAATGGAAATGGCGAGGCGAAAATATGGAGAGAGCGAATGGGAAAAGATAGAGCAATTAGAGAGGCGGGATAAACAAGAGGAAATGGATAGTAACGAGAGAGAGAGAGAGAGAGAGAGAGAGAGAGAGAGAGAGAGAGAGAGAGAGAGAGAGAGAGAGAGAGAGAGAGAGAGAGAGAGAGAGAGAGAAATATAATCAAATTTCTGATTAAGGGAAAAGATCGAAAAAGCGATAGACAACGAGAGAAATGCAGGAAAAAAGGAGAAACATGACAAAGACAAATAGAATGCGAGTAAAAGTTAAAAAGGCAACATTAGAAAAATATCTCCCACCAGTATAAATGTTAAGCAAGAATTCTAAGTAAATATGAATAGGAAATGAAGAGAAGTAGGCTACGGGGAGAGCAGGAAAAAAAAAAAAAGGATGGAAGAGGAGCTAGATGATGAGAAAAGTGAAAACACAAAGAGTGAAGGGCAGGAAAGTGGACATAAACGTGCAGAACAGAATCTAAAATGAATCATATTAAGAATTTAAAATAAACTGATACAATACTAACTTCATATTCCAAGTATGTAAAAAAATTGCTGAATCCCTCATTTTGCGAGTTGAGTAGAGTGGTGGCTGAAGAGAGCTGTTGACAGAGGTATTTATAAACAGTACAGAGTTCTCAAGAACAATCTCATGAGCGTTACTGATTCAGTGTGTGGATGGACAAAGGGGTCCCCCAAGATTTAAAGTAACTTGGTGGTGGGTTGAGGGTGTAAAAGCTGCAGTAAAAAAAAAAAAAAAAAAAAAAAAAAAAAAAAAAAAGGCTTTTCCAAGAATGGAAAAAGGGTGGTAACAAAGACGAATACTTGGCTACCAAGCGTAGGGCTAGAAAGGAAACTTACAGGACAAAAGCAGAATCTCAGAGACTTACTTGATAACCTAAATAGTGTGGAAAGGACAAATACGATATTTAAGGTGGCAAATCAGATGAACAGGGAAAACAGGGATATCGCAGGTGGGCAATGTGTAATGAATGATGAAACAAAGGTAGCCTAGTTGTGGATAGAGGGGATATTCAAGACACCAGGAGAAAGCATTATAACCGGTTGTTGAATGAGGACTCTGACTGGAACAAGGAAGGTTTGGAGCCAGCAGATCCACTGTTTGGCCCTTGGCCTTTGATTGATGCTACTGCTGTGAGCAGGGCAATAGGCAGGATGCAAGTGGGGAAGGTAGCAGGTGTGTCTGGGCTGATTACTGAAATGCTGAAGGCCTCAGGATATACAGGAATGGGGTTAATTACTCTCGTAATAAAACCGATTATATATGAGTTTGTTGTCCCAGATGATTGGTTGAAGAATGTAATTATAAAAATGTACAAGGGGAAGGGTGATGCTCTAGAAAGAGGAAATTATAATGGCATAAAGCTTTTGGACCAGATAATGAAGGTAATGGAGAGAGTTCTAGATGGTATGATTAGAGAAAGATTGAACACTGATGAGATGCAGTTTGGGTTTATGCTGGGGAAAGGGACCATTGATGCCATATTCATTGTTCGACCGCTTCAGGAAAAATATACAGGAAAGAAAAGGGATCTGTACTTTGTTTGGGTTGATTTGGAGAAGGCCTTTGACGGAGTCCCTAGGGAAGTGGTGACATGAGCAATGAGAAAGTTTGGGATCGAGGAGTGCTGGTTAGAGTGGTTATGGCAATGTACCTGAGTGCTCACACCCAGGTAAGAGTGAATAGAGATTTGAATGATGAGTTTTCCGTGCATGTCTGTTTGCATCAGGGGCCAATCTTGAGCCCCTTGTTGTTTATCATGGTACTTGAAGCCCTCCCGTGGGAGATGTTGTTTGGAGATAATTTGCTGTTGATTGCAGAGTATGAAAGGGAGGCTGAGGAAAGATACAGGAAGTGGAGAGATGGTATGGGGCACAAGGGTTTGAGGGTAAATGCAGATAAAACAACGGTGTTGGTATATAGGGCTGGCGGCAGTGTTGTCAAACAAGAGGAAAAGTGGCCATGTAAGGTTTGCCACAAGGGCGTGGGAAGTAATTCCAACTTGTGCAGTGTCTGTGAGAAGTGAGTGCATAAGAGATGTAGTGGCGTTAGACGTAAAGTGAGAAATAATGATGATTTCATGTCTGTGGTGTGGAGATTGTCAGGCGTGAAAGGACTGATCTTGCTGGTGAATCTCTCGAGTGTGTGGAAGAGTTTTGTTATCTGGGAGACATGTCACGTGCTGGAGGTTGGGCAGGAGCTAGCTCTGTGGCTAGAGTGAGGAGTGGTTGGACGAAATTCGGGGAGCTGTTACTAAGGGAACTTTGTATGAGGCATGTGTTAGGAGTGTAATGCTGCATGGTAGTGAGACCTGGGCAGCAAAGGAATAGGATATACGCAGGCTCAGATGTACAGAAATGACAATGATTACGTGGCTGTGCAGTGCGTCCTTGAGTGCGAGGCCTGTGGAGGCTAGGTTTACGATGGAAGAGTTAAGAGGCAGGATGGGACAGGTGTGTATTGGTGTTGTGATGAGGAGACAAGGATTGAGGTGGTTTGGGCATGTGGAAAGGATAGGGGATGACAAATGCGTGCAGAAAGTGAGAAGTGTTAACATCAGGGGTAGGGTCGCAAGAAGCAGACCGAAAAAGACCTGGGACAAGGTCACTGAGTGTCAGGGATAAGGGACTGAGTAGGGAGGCTGCCAGAGATGGAGCAGCATGGACAACCGCCATTAGATGACGAAGGCCGACACATGCAAGCATGTTGGAGCCTTTAAAAACGAAACGAATATCGGCATAGTTTGCATCAGTAATATACAAGATTATTTGTAACATGTAGAATAAATCGCTAAAGATGAGGTACTGCGAAATTTCGAACACCACACAGAATATGGTTCACATATATACTTATTTGAAAGTTTAAGCTGGGAAATAGTTAAGATTCTCATAGCACAGTAATTTATTGCAACTAACGTGAAATTAATATACTTAGCTGGAAGTCAGTTATACATATTTTCACCATTACCTCTTGTCATAGAAAGGATAATCAGTACTGAATTCCAGCTAACGTCGAACGGCTTTATTCAGCTGAGTGTGACACCCAGGAACTTAAGTATTAAAAAGAAGTATTTTTTTTAACATGTTCAGTCCAAGTTAATGTTCATGCTTCACACTGGCTATCACCAGCAATGTTTATTTGTTTGTTTATTCATTTATTTTGCACTTGGCCAATTTCTCGATATCCCGGGGGCTGGGTAAGAGCTGCACAAACCCTGCCAATACCAAAAATCTTAAATCTTTCCCAAGCTGAGTAAATCGTCTGGAGGTAATAATAATTTATGAAGCAGGTAAGCTAATCATACTAAAACACACACACACACACACACACACACACACACACACACACACACACACACACACACACACACATATATATATATATATATATATACCTACCTATCTATCTATATATGTATCTATCTATATATATATATATATATATATATATATATATATATATATATATATATATATATGTATCTATCTATCTGTATCTATCTATCTATATATAAAACCCCCTTCTTTAAGAATATCTATCCATCAATCCCCTCCTTTCCTCCTTCCTCCTCAATCTTTACTTTCCTTCCATCTTCCTTTCATTCTTTATCCTTCCTTCTCCACTTTGCTCTCCTTTGCTTCTTTCTTTTATTCTTATTCCCCCCCCCTCTCTCTCTCTCACCTCATCCAGGTTCATCGAAGTGGGAGGAGGAAAGTGAGAGAGTGAGCGAATTCATGCCAGCTGAGTTTCCCGCTCCTATCTCTTGACCATCTGAGCATTTTCTCTTTTATTTTCTCTCTCTCTCTCTCTCTCTCTTTCTCTCTCTCTCTCTCTCACACACACACACACACACACACACACACTGATTTTTCCTGTTTTAATTTTCCTCATTTCTTCCTCCATTTCCTTATTTTTTCCTTCATTCTCTGCACTGGATGTTTTTAAACTAATTTCTGTCTCTATCATTTTTCTCTGCTTTTCCTCTTTCCTTCTTTGGTCTTTTTTCCTTTCCTCATCCTCTTCTAATTAATGCTCTTCCATTCCAACTCACAATTTTTCTCACTTTTCTTTTTCCTCTCATCTTTTTCCCTTTCTTAGTCCTCTTTTCTTCTTCATTTTTTTCATTTTTTATTCTCGTCTTTCCTTCTTTGCATCCATAATGTCCTCTGCCTCGTTCTCCCTCCTCCTCCCCCCTTCCACCCCCTTCCTTTCCCCTTCTCTCCTCCTTTTCTTCTCTCATCTCCTTTCAACATTCATCTCTTCTTCCCTGTCCTTTTATCTTTTATTATTATTATTATTATGATGATTATGATTATTATTATTATCGCCCCTCTCATCTGTGTCCCATTTCCCTCCTGTTTCCCCCCTCCCTCCTTCCATTCTCTCATCTCCTTCCATCATTCGTCTCATCTTCCTCTTCCTTAATTATTATTGTTATTATTATTATTATTATTATTATCTGCGTAAACAATCCCCTCAAATTCTCGGCATCCCGTTTTTTATTATGTCATGTGTCGGCTCTATTTCCATGCATAACTACTTTATTTTCCACAACCTTCTACTTCCCTTTACCTGTCTCTCCTTGACGTGGTCCTGCTTTCATAATCTGAGCTCGTATTTTGCAAGGTTATTAAGGTTCAGATTCCGTATTATTATTATTATTACTACTACTATTGCTACTACTACTACTACTACTACTACTACCACTACTACTACTACTACCACCACTATCACTATTACTACTAATGCTACTACTACTACTACTACTATAATAATAATAGTACTACTACTACTGCTATTACTACTGATGTTGTTTTCAGAAGATCTTTTTACCGATTAAATTCAGTTTCACTTTCGAATTTCTCGTATAATTTTGTGACTTTCTGACGATTCTTCCTGCGATTTTATTCATCTGTAGTATTTATCCATATTTTTCGGCTACTTTTGCTATACGACAATATTCACCATTACTGTCAGCTGTTGTAAAGAAGACATCAGCTAAACAAACAAACAAACAAAATCCTTCCTCTCCCGTCGGAAAAGTCTCGTAAGTTGAATGAAATGGAGAGAGAGAGAGAGAGAGAGAGAGAGAGAGAGAGAGGGGGGGGGTCACTGTATTGAAGAAGGCAAACAATCCATAGGACAAACTGGTCTCCCTTTATGCTTCGTTTTCTTTCAGTTTAAAATTCCCGCTAATTTGTGAAGTGTGTGGCACCGCATAAACAAGCACTCTGACCCACAACTTAACCCTGCTCAGGTTGATGTCGGTCCGTGTCGCATAACAGGTAGATGTGGGTCTCTCAGACCCAAAAATATGAAAATTCGGGAAAAATGTTTATGCTTCCTTTATTTCAATACTGAGAATAGAGTAACATATTTAATGTTTCCGCAACACAAACATGTACAAAAAATGAATTGTTCTTTTCTTTTTATATTTTTAACAATTTTTTGAAAAAGAAACTAGGAAAAACAGTAAATAAATTTTGACCTTCTATAAGAAAAAAAAAAAATCTAAATGGTTGCTTGAGTGGTGCCAAAGCTTGGTATAGGATGGTGGTTCATGGTGTGAAGAGAGGCTGCCAGACACTGCATTCTTATCTGCAGTCAGGGAGAACAAAGTTTCTCACACACCTCAGGTAGACGTGGATCTCACATACCCAACTTGTACTCACATACCCTTATACTGGGAAACAGAGAGAGCTTGAAGTAATTCCCTCCCCCCTCGCATGGATACACAAAGTTAGGAAGCTACTGAGAAGGACGGGGCTCCCGGGTATTTAGAAGTTAATGAACTAGAAGATGAGACGGGGGGGGGGTCTCTCAGACCCACCTCTACCTTGAGCAGGGTTAAGCTGAGTAAATGAATACGGTACTAGATACTTAAATATTTAGTTCTGTTTAACTGTGAATATGCTACACTAAGGCAAACGTATGTATAGGCAATAAGGTCCTCGTCTCAAGCTTAATTACGGTTGTAAACATGGTACTTGACATTTTAATAGCCCTGTTAATTAGGTAGTTGTATCTGTAAAGTCAAAATCATTTAAAAACAAACATAATGATACACGACTCAATCTTAAGAATGTTTGTAAATGTGACCTGACCTCCAACTTCGTTCATTTCCTCAGTATTTTTTAATAATAACTCATGGACGGGCTGGAAAGAAGTGGGTGCATTTTAATCAGTTACGCCCTAATAATTTTTCATCCATTTTCTGTGCTCTCCTATTTTCTCCCTCGTCATTTCTTTCGCTCTCTTCTCTTCTCTAACTTCCTTCCTTTATTTCTTTTATATTTCTGCCCTTTTTTTCCTCTTTTCTCCCTCTCTTCACTCCTTTCTTTCACTTCCCTTTTCCGGCTTTCCTAATCTTTTCCTCCATTTTCATCCTCCTTATTCTTCTCACCTTTTCTATCTGCCTTTCCTCCTATCACCTCTCTATCCTCCACCTCTTTTCCTCTCCGCCTGTCTCTCATTCTATCCTGCCTCCGTTCCTTCTGCCTTTCCCCCCCTCCCCTTTCTTTCATTCCCCTCTTTGTTTGCTCTCTCTCTTCCTCCTTTTTTCATGTACGTCTCAACCATAATCATTATTATTATCATCACCCTTCTACCGTTACAAATGAGTATGCAAGTCTATTACGGGAAAATGAATGCGTAAAGCACTGTCAAACACGGTAAAACAGGCCATTCATCCATTTGCTTCTCATCCAATTGTAAAACGCTCAGCAAAAATCGTCATCAAACAGTAGCCTACACACTCCGTTTTCCAGTACATTTCCTCTATGTTGTTATTCTTTACTCTCCCAATCAGTTATGGGTTGCTTTCTTTTTTATTTAACACTACTACAAGCCAAGCAAAACACACTGCTGAAAGTATTGCAGCTTGGGTCGGATAAAAAACTCGAGACTTGCTGGGGAGATGGGCAAGGACGTATATGAGTTGATGCGTAGTAGGATGCGGATTATGAACTATGGAGAGAAATTCCTGGAGGTTCTTTTGTCGAGGATAAGGAGGCCGAAGTCCGGAGTGTATAGAAATTTTGACTGCTCGTTGTCAGTGCGAATGAATGTTTAACTTTCAAGTACTTAGGATAATCTGTATTTTCACTTCCGGTAAACAATCACCCTGTTTTCCACCAAACAAGCCATAAAACGCACCCTATTTCCTGGATATATATATATATATATATATATATATATATATATATATATATATATATATATATATGCTTCGGAAATAGTTAAAACCAATTCAACAATTTAACCTATTTTCACCGAACAAGAAAAACAGGGTAAGGTAGCATCCAAAAGTAGATAAATTATAAAAACTACCCATTTACCCTCATCATTAAAAGCAGGAATGGGATAATGTGTGGAAATAGCTAAACCAACCATACAAATTACCCTGTCCACCCAAAACAGAAAAGGAAAATATAGAATGGGGCCGGATTTAGAAATAGTAAGAACCAGATACAGTTTATTTTGCACCAAACAGTAGGACGAAATGGGGTAAGAACACTAGAAAGGCGAAGTGTTTATGGAAGGTTAAAGGGGCGATACAGAACGGTAAGATGTCCACTGTGTTTACCAGTAGCGTCTCTAGGCACTGTCTTGGTACCGGATTGTAAGGGACTGGATATTTTACTGTATCTCTTTCTTTGCTCTGTTACATAGTCCATGTTACACTTCATGAACTCCTTTGTTATACGACTGACACAAATTACCTTTATTTATAACTTAGCGTCAATGTAATATAAAAGGAAAGTTACTGAGGTGTCATCTGCAAAATAAATAGATGAGGAACAGGTGTTACGAATTTCACCTACAATATGACACGCAGTCTCTCCCCACCTGATCTAGCAAGCAAGTGCAGTTCCCTTCACCTTTTAGCCTGCTCTCTCTCTCTCTCTCTCTCTCAGATTATTTCAGATTTCTTAGGATGCACTTTTCAAACAGGAGTGATTAATTACTGACCATAAATAACTTTGCTGCTGGAGAGGGACGCCTTCACGTGGTGGCACTGATATAACCAAGGGGGGGTACACAGACCTGGGTACACAAGTTTCTTCTCAGTTCTCTATCACCCGAGACGAAGATGGCAGACTAAGGAAAGGAGAAATTGAGCCTCCAGTTCACCAGGTTCACATTCAACTAAGTCTGGGGTGAACCTACAACTACTTCGTAACTTCACTAAGGAAAAAAAAAATATAAGTTAGGATGAAATGAAGCAGACGTCTTCGGAATGTAGCTACGTGTTTAATACGTTAAGGATCTAGACACGATATCGCTGCGGCAGAAGTCCACTGTGTTTACTGCATGACCTCTGGGTTCCGTCTTACGCTAAACACTGCCCCTCAAAGGAAGTTCTGATATATTCTTTTACACTAACGTCACCCGGATTCTCGTCCTTTTCCACCCTCTTTCACGTAGCTCAGTGGCAGAAGACAATACTGCGGCTCTACATTTCTGACAGCTCTCCATCGTGATTAGTACCATATTGGAGGGTTTCATCCATTGCTATCACGCAGCAATCGCTTTGGGAATTGGACAGTTTTAGGCCAAGTTAGAGTAAAATGAGTACAGTTTTAACCCGTTCAACCTGAGGACCCCGCCAACTTCGGCCGTTTCTCTGTTGCTGGCAGGGACGCTGACAGGATTTTGTTACGGGTGGGGAAGGGGGGTAAAATTTGGCTGTTATTCCTGAGATACAGACGCTTCGGAAACATTATAAAAGTATGTTAACTGATAAAAATGAATGTTTTGAGTTTTAAATAGTAAAGGAAACAACCCAGATATAGATCTTTCATAGCCGAATAAGGAAATAAATAAATATATATATATATATAAATGCCTGCATGTCTACATTTTAAATTCATTTGAGTGATTTTATACTCGTCTAGATGAGCTCGAGACTGCCGGAGCTACTTCCGATAGGCTGTACCTTTCTTCCACTATTCCGGTGGTGGGGTGCGATGAGTAGTAGTAGTAGTAGTAGTAGCAGAAGTAGTAGTAGTAATAATAGTAGTAGTAGTAGTGGTAGTAGCAACCCTTGGCCCATTTGGGCGTGAACGCGGTGGACAGTAAAATGAAACTGCCCTTTTCTTGTGGTCCACCATCCCCCTTTCGGAGGACGGAAAGGGAACTGAGGGACTCGTGTATAACCAGTGATGGGAACTGCCCTGCCATATCGGTGCCACCGCGAGAAGGCGTCCCTCTCGAGCACCGCGATCAATAAACAAAGCATAAACTCCCAGACGATGTTATTCAGGTCACATTTTTTTTGTGTGTGTGTGTGTACCAGACAGGCTAGGCACTGCATCCCTTAGCCCTTACACTGCTAAGGTACTCTCCTGAGATTAATACAATTGCCTGGTTGTGGCCTGATTAAGTTGGAAAATGAGGCATCTGACTGAAGGGACTAAGTCAGCAGGTAGGAGGGTCAGCAGGCAGGCAGGCAGGACGGACGGAGGAGGCGGCAAGAAGGAAGCATGACAGAAGGGTAGGCATGTACCCATCATGCTGTAACAGGTAGTTGGGTAGCACGATTAGAAGGTAGGCATGGCAGAAAGGCCGGCAGACACGAAGGAAGGTAGGTAGGAAGGAAGGTAGGCAGGTAAGTACACTGACAGGTTGCTAGAAGGCTGAGGAAAAGGCACACAGGTAGGTAGGTCAGAAGGCAGACATGAACGCATGCAGGAGGACCTGCAGGTAAATATGCAGCAGGCAGGTAGGTAAAGAGACAGGCAGCCGGCATGCTGGCCGGTAAGCAGACAAGCGAAGAAGTGTTGGTTGTTTTACCCATTTTGCAGGCAGGAAGGTAGGCCAGCAAACGAAGAAACATAAGTCGTTTTATCGAACAGGCAGTCAGGCAGATAGGAAGGAAGACAGGTGGGCAAGAAGACAGCAGGGACGAAGACAGTGAGGTACCCATCCAGGGTGGTGGCCAGCAGGCAGGGGGCCAGCCAAGGCAGGCAAGCCGCCAAAGCACACGCACCGCCACACACAATCATAGAGAAGGAGGCATAAAGGAAATAGTCATTACTACCAAACTTTACACTCAGACACAGAAGAAGCATGCACAACACTAATTACTACCAAAAGTTATTATTTAAGTAAAGAAGGTGGCATACACAACACTCACCATTATCAAACGCTAAATTTAGACACAGAAGGTGGCATACACAACACTCATCATTATCAAACGCAAAATTTGGACACAAAAGAAAGAAATACACAGTCATTAAGAACTAAGTACATAATGACACAGAAGGAGGGGTACAGGAATGATTATCACTGCCAAATGCTAAATTTGGGCACAAAAGAAAGAATAAACAAGCAGTCAAAGAACCAAAAGTGAAATGCAATATAAGGAACCACAGAGAAACTAATTAGATCAACACCATCATCATCATCGATCATCAATCAGTCATCGGTCAGTCATCAATAATCAGACGCCATCATCATCAAATGTGAAATGACATAGAAGGCATTAAAAACCAATTATTGCTACCAGACGCAAATTAACACGGAAGGGAGCTCAAGTCATTACAGAAACGCTCATTACAAACATTACTAAAACAGGATATAAAAGGGAGGATAAGTAGGCAGCCATTAACCAATCGATTAATGACAGAGAAGGAAGCATAGTCAAACAATCATTAACAACTAAGAGCTAAATTAGAGAGAGAGAGAGAGAGAGAGAGAGAGAGAGAGAGAGAGAGAGAGAGAGAGAGAGAGAGAGAGAGAGAGAGAGAGAGAGAATCCCCTTGCTACATATTAAAAAGAGTTAAGATACTACGAACTAAATAGGCAATGACACAAGCTAAGGCACATGAACCATAAATATCCCCAAAACACACGCGACAAACCTCACAGAAAACATCCTCAAGCCGACCAAGGCAGCTAAGCCCAAGCCAAGCCATAGAGCTGCAAGGACAACGCCATCCAATCCATCCATCCGTCCATCCAGCCAGCCAACCAAACATCTATTCATCCATCCAACCAGTTGGGGATTCTTTCAGTCAGTCAGCCAGCCACTCATCCATCCATCTAGCCACTCAGCGAGACGTTTATTCATCCATCCAGCCAGCGTACCATCCATTCAGTCAGCCATTCATCCAACCATCCAGTCAGTCAGCCAGCCAGCCACCCATTCATCTATCCATCCATCCATCTAGCCAGCCAGCTATTCACCAATCCATCTAGCAAGTCATCCATCCATTCACCCATCCATCCAACCAGCAAACTGTAAACGTCCATCCATCCACCCATCCAGCCAGCCATCCGTCCGTCCAGCCACCCAGCTGACCTAACGAGGAGGCCGAGGCAACACTAACATAATAAAAGGACTGGGGTGGGGCAACTTTATCAGAAAAACACCACTCACGAAAATAACAATAACAACGAAAGAATACTGCAAAAACTTTACCAAACACCACACGTCACGAAATTAGGAATATGTGAAAAAATTTTGCGAAACACTTCATTATAATTCACAAGTCGTTAGGACGCACTTAACTTTTTAAAGTCAAGAATGAGGATGATTGTAATGATGATGATGATGATAATTCTCTCTAGGGGATAGAATGGGACTGACACTCTCTCTCTCTCTCCCCCCTACCTCAGCCTCCATAGGGTTATCAGACTTCCCACATTTTCCTTCAGTTTCCCTTGTTTTCTTGGGTTAACCTCACCCATTTTCTTTTATCCTTCTTTGTTAATTTCCTACCTTCCTTGCACCCATTCTTACATCTTTTCTATCTTCAATCCTTCCCTTTTATTTTCTTTCTCGTTGTCAGTATCTAGTTTCTTATTTCTTCCGCCTTCTCTCTGCCCTTTCGTTTCTTTTTTTTTCCCATATCTTTCCACCTTTATTTTCTCCATAGTCCCTCTTACCTTACCCGCCTCTATTCTATCCACATACATAATTCTTCTTCCACCCTTCCTCTCCTCCTTCGTTCATCCCTTCCTTTCTCCCTTCCTTAATGGAAATCGCTTCCTTTCTTCTTTCCAAACCTCCTTCATTCTTGTCATACCTCCCTCGCTTTTCTCCCTACTCCCTCGCTTCTCACCTCCCCCTTTTCAACCTCACTGTCCATCCATCCTTCCTTGCATCCTCCCTCCCTCCAAATTAATTCACCCGTCCTTCCTTCCTACATTCAGTCATTCATTTTTATTTCTTTCTAGTTTACTGAATTCAAAGAGGAGACTATCTTTTTTAATTCAAATAGGAGAATATCGTTTTCACATTGTACAGGTCCTTAGTATGCCCCCATCTAGAGCACTGTGTTCAGTTTTGGCCGCTTTATTGCAAGAAAAATATGCTGCATGGTGGCCCTTCTCACGTTTTCCTGCAGGCTTCGGTTGGAGGGAGGAGAGCCTTCTTGCTCTGCTATCCTTATCTTCAGCTCATAGAATTAGATATCATAGTAACTGTATTCTCTGTAGCAAACAACTCAGAAAGGATCATTAGGTGTGCTGCTGTCTGCGTTCTTTTATATTCCTTTGTACACAATACCCTTCTCCCTCGCCTCTCACCTTCCTTATATAGCCATGTCTGATCCTCCCTCCTTCCTTCTTTCCATCCATATCATTCCATCTTTCATTCAAAACTACTTCCAACCGCCTTCATTCCATCCACATATTCCATCTCTCGTTTTTGCTTCTTTCCTCCCATACTGCTACACATTTCTTCCTTCCTTCTTCCATTTCAGCTCATTCTCTCCGTCCCCTCACCTTACTCCCTCACTTCGCATCTCTCTTTACATCGCAATATTCCAGCCTTCTTCCTTGCATCCCTCCTCATTTTGAATGTGTTGTTTCTTAAGAATAAACACGATATAAATATTAGATACAAATCCTTGCTGGAGCTTATTTTGATATGCTTTGTTTAATGCTTGAAAATTTAAAGACAGAAAAAGTACAAATTCTTTCCTTTAAATCGGATGCCCTGGAGATTATTTTTAAATGCCTCGTTAACTGCTTGACAATTTAAAGACAGAAATAGTACAGTGTTTCTCTTTTTAATTGGCTGCCCACCGCCCATTTTCTAGCCTGAGGGAGTGGAGGGTGGGGAGGGAGCCGTCTGTTTTCTCTTATAATATCGTCTTGCTGCAATAAATGGGCCTAGCGTCTCTTCAGTCCTCTGTATTAAGACCCGACCACCACACCCGTCCACCGCTAAACTTTGGGGTAGACTGGGGATAGACTGTTGTTTTTTTTTTCTTTTTTTTAAATAATTACTTGCCTTCCTTTTTCATTTTTATTTTATTTATCCCTCGATTTAAATTTTCTTTGTGTTATACTTCTTTCTTTCCTTCCTTCCTTCCTTCTTTCTTTATGCCTTCCTTCTTTCCTTGGTACACTGTAGATTCTTGGATATTCAATTTCCCTGCCTTTCATTCATAGCACATTTTTCTTTACTTCTCCTTTCTTCCTTGCTTGGCTTCCTTCCTTCTTTCTTTCCTTCTCGCTTCCTTGCTTCTTTCCTTTCTTCTTTTCTTCTTTCTCTCTATTTTTTTTGAAGAAGATTGTGGAGAATTTGGATTTTTCTTTTTATCATGGTTTGTTTTTATAGGGTTTAATTTCTCTCAGTTTTCATCATTTTTTTTTCTTTCATGTAGATTCTTTTCACGTTGATTTTGTCATACTTGGCGTCCATTTTCCTGTTGTATGTGTCTGTTTACACTCTTCTCTCTCTCTTCTCTACGTTCTCCTTTCCTGCTTATTTCCCCTCCCCCCTTAACCCCTTCCAGCCTTCTTTCTTTCCTTATTTCCCTCTTTCCCTCCTTTCATCCTTCCTACCTTCCTTTCATCAC
>NC_136960.1:34593589-34636089 GCF_032717465.1 Coenobita brevimanus | reverse complement strand
AGATTATTGACGCCTGCATCTTACCCCTAAAGTTCGAAAAGTCTCTCCAAAGCCAGGTGTCGAAGTAGAAAAATAAAAAAGTAAAATAAAATAAAGTAAAATAAAAAAAATAGGAAATAAATATGTGATTCTCAGGTTGAATGTATTAACCTTTCACTACCACGATTTCCAAAAAAATTAAAGAGACCAAGTTCAATAGCAAGTGTCAGGGAGGCTCCTAAGACCACGAGATACGGCCCCAAGGTGAAGAGCAGTGAGGGACGCCACCAGTGCCAAGGTAGGGCAGTGTCAGGAGGTGTCACAGAAGGGAGTGCCAGGTGAGTGCCAATAAGCGTGTTGTTTTGATGTGGCTCTAGCATGACAGTAAGTGGTGGTGTTGTGCTGAATCTGTGTAATAAATAATAATAACTAACATGTATAAATAACCGAAACACTTAGACGATTATCTCTTCACCGACAATTCATGATTCACTAAATATCTTCTAAAGTACCGTATGCCTATCAAAAAATCAATATAACTAAATCTACGAAACATAATGACGCTCGAACATGATCTTACTGATAATATTTGTTTTCGAGAAGATAAAAATAAGTAAATAAAACACTCTTGTACTGGTGAAATATGTCACTGGTAAAAGATAAAAAAAAAAAAAGGAAAATAATCCGAGCTAAAGTTCATAAGGACATAAACACGAATAACTAATTAACAAAATAAAAGCAGAGACAGTACAATATGCTGTCTTTTTTTGTGCCCTCTCACTGATAAAATATGCCTACGGAAAAATCATATATAAATAAAACAGCTTGAGGACGCTTCCATTTAGACAAAATTATACAAGATAGTAAATTCGGAAATGTTTAATATTATCACGAAAAACTACGTGAAAACTGAGTAAAGAAAAATACTGATAAATAATTTCCCTAAAAGTGAAAAAAAAAAAAAAACTCGTTATTATTTTTACGGCAGGAAATAATTTACTGAACGAGCCATTATATGTCAATGGAATGGACATTTTTCTTTAAATTAAAAACTTAATAAAGAACGCGTGAATTAACATACTTACTCTCTGCATTTCACGTATAATTAGCTGGCAAAACGCATCTAGCATTCTAGGTGATCGGTAAATACAAAATCATCTGGAACATTCAGTAACAATATGCACAAACCACATTACAATTTCTTGGCATGCATTACTTTTATTACTGGTTGTGACAAGTATACTCACTGTATTGTACTATCTTTCGTTATCCTACGCTTTCCCGAAACACGTCTGTAATTCAATGGGATATTGTAATTATAGTACTGCACCCACACACCAACAGCCACACTCATAAACATATTATTAACATGCATATAGACAGATGGACAGACAAATGGACAGCTAGATAGATAGGCTACCTGTCCATGTTAAATAGATAGGTTCCTAGTAAGCGACCACTGGTAAGGCATATACAGAGAAAAGTGGATATTTTTTCAGTCACACTCTCTCATTCAACAATTAAAACAGTAAAACAATATACACCTGGGCGCTAATTACAAGCCATTACTGCAGACTGAAGACACATAAACAGCGTGGAGGGTAGTGATAGTAATGGCTATTTTTACACCCTGCCTGCCACCTTCCTGCCTCTTTCACTCTCAACTTATTTTCCACTCAAACTTTTTAATCCGCACCCCGGGGCCTTCCACTCAGAGGTTAATTAACTAATGGAGTCCCCCTTGAGATGTATTGACGCTACTATCCTGTCGTTCTGGGATTGGGGGCAGGGGTGTAAATTTGTACCGAAAATTGCGTTTTGTCATCGTCACCGTAAAGAGATGCAAATATATTCCGAACCTTCCCTTGCATCGTTAGGTAAAGAATATATTTTTTGTAAAGAGATGCCAATACTTACTGGGAATTTCCTTATATTGCTATGTGAAGAACAAATTTCACCGAAAAGAGATGCAAATGTTTAGTGATAATTCCGCGTATCGTTAAGTAAAAAATAAATTTCACTGCAAACAGATGCAAAGATTAACTGATGATTCACTTGTATCGTTATATAAAGAAGAGGTGAAAATCTGTGCTAAATATTACTATGTACCATCAACAGAAAGAGGGGTAGACCTGTACTGAATATTACCTTGTATATTCACCCCAAAAGAGGTATTTACTTATTCTTACTAATTTTGTACCGTGACCAAGAAAAGGGAGGGTAGGAGTAGGTTTGTGCTAAAAAAATAAAAATAAAAATGTCTTGCACCACTACCAGACAGAGGTGCAAATCTGTCCTCAATGTTGCCTTGTATCATTACTATAAAGAGTCGAAAACAGGAGCTGAAAATATCTTCTTATCGTTACCAAAAGTAGAGATAAATATCAAATCTTACCTTTTCCCGTTGCCAAGAGTAGATGGAATTTTTTGGCAACTACATTTACTGGTACTGGTATTGTATCTGGCATAATACCGCTCATATTACTGTTGTTTTGTGGAAGTTGGAAATATTGTTCGCTGTGAGGTGGAAAACTGAAGGTGGAACAATGTGTAGCGTGAACGAGGTGTGGTGGTACTGTGAGGTGTGGCAGTGTGTGGTAGCAGTGTGAGGTGTGGCAGTGCGTGGTGATAGTGTGAGGTGTGGCATTGTGTGGTGACACTATGAGGTGTAGCAGTGTGTGATGGTAGTGTGAGGTATGGCAATGTGTAGTGGCAGTGTATGGTGTGCCAGTGTGTGATGGTAGTGTGAGGTGTGGCAGTGTGTGATGGTAGTGTGAGGTGTGGCAGTGTGTGATGGTAGTGTGAGGTGTGGCAGTGTGTGATGGTAGTGTGAGGTATGGCAGTGTGTGGTGTGGTTGTGAGATATGACGATAAGTGGTGTGGCGACAAACACTGTTGGGGTAATATGTGATGTGGAAGTATTGGATCTTCGTGGAGCGGCAGAAAGAGTTGTACATGTGTGTGGTGTGGCAGAATGAGGTGTACATGTGTGTGGTGTGGTAGTGAGAGGTGTGCATGTGTGTGGTGTGGCAGAATGAGGTGTACATGTGTGTGGTGTGGCAGTGAGATGTGTGCATGTGTGTGGTGTAGCAGTGAGTGGTGTGCATGTATGTGGTGTGGCAATGAGAGGTGTGCATGTATGTGGTGTGGCAGTGAGAGGTGTGCATGTGTGTGGTGTGGCAGTGAGAGGTGTGCATGTGTGTGGTGTGGCAGTGAGAGGTGTGCATGTGTGTGGTGTGGCAGTGAGAGGTGTGCATGTGTGTGGTGTGGCAGAGAGGTGTGCATGTGTGTGGTGTGGCAGTGAGAGGTGTGCATGTGTGTGGTGTGGCAGTGAGAGGTGTGCATGTGTGTGGTGTGGCAGTGAGAGGTATGCATGTGTGTGGCGTGGCAGTGAGTGGTGTGGTAGTTACCTGCAAAGTACCAGCAGCATAATTTGTGCAACAATATTGTTGCCTCACAACGACATGCATGAAAATATATTATCACTTCCAAGAGAGCTGAATTGAAGTCTTACAAATAAAAATAAACATTAATCTTACCTTCTTAGATGGCTTTTTATTCACCTGTAGAACCAGAGCACCCTGCAAATTAAATAAATAAATAAGTAAATAAATAAATAAATAAATAAATAAATAAATGAATAATAAGTCGGTGAGAAATATCAGCCAAATTATTATAAAAAACAGGTGAATACTGTTTGTTGTGATCAAAATTAATTATGAGGTAATATCCCAGTGTAACAGTATTCACAGCTATGATTATAATTAACCTGCCTCTCATTAACACAGACACTGATTATGCCATGAGCCTAATAGCATTCATTAGCCTTGGCCAGAAGTGGAGGCAGAGTTAAAAAGTGAGAGAGAGAGAGAGAGAGAGAGAGAGAGAGAGAGAGAGAGAGAGAGAGAGAGAGAGAGAGAGAGAGAGAGAGATGAAATGTATAATGACTCTGCAACCGTAATTGAGCGATTTTCAAGAAGGATCCGTAGCACTATTTCCTTACCGATTTATTTCCACATATAATACGATAAATTTTCTCCTGGATGAGTTACTAATGAACCCTATGGCGATGCTAAAAAGATCTAAAGGCAGACTAGATCATAAGAAGGTTTAATTCGTAAGTAAAGTAACGATAAGAAAAAATAACACGAGAAATTTCTATGCTCGTGGGTTTGGGATGTAATTTCCCCATTTTTCGATCTCTTCCTCTCTTCTCCACCACAACTATCACCTCCCTCCACCACCACTATCACCACTCATTCTCCTCACTATTATCACCACTACCATCATCCAGTTCCATCGTCCCCATTATTATGTGTCATCACCCATTCTCCTCCTCACTATTATCACCACCACCATCACCCAACACCATTATCCCCGCCACCACCACCACAGTCACCTACTATCACCACCACCACCACCACCATCATCCGTTACCACCATCCCCTCCACTTTCACCACTTTCATCACTCATCCTCCTCAGTATTACCACCACCATCATCCACTATTATCATCCCCGTCACCACCACTACCACTATCACCACCCGTTCTGTTCCTCATTATTATCACCACGACCATCATCCCCATAAGTATCACCACCACCATCACCACCCCAACCACTATCACCACCCGTTCCCCTCAGTGTTATCACCACCATCTTCACCACCATCATCCTTCATTACGATCATCCATACAATCACCTCCATCATCATCATCGCCCAATCTCCTCCTCACTGTTATCACCACCACCATCATCCCTATCACCACCACCATCATCACAGTTGTCTCCTCCTCAATTATCATCACCACCACCACCACCATCACCATCACCAGCAGTCACCACCCGTTCTCCTCCCCACCACCACCAAATCATAACTTCTACCACCACCGCAACCACAACTACCCAACCTTTCCACAACCACAGCCACCACAACCACCACCAGCACCCATTTCCGCAACCTCCACCACCATCACTACCTACTCCACCCTCCTCGCTTCCTCCATCCATCTTTCATCCTCTCTCTCTTAATTTCCTTCACATTTTCATCCCATTCTTTTCTCTCTCCCAACATTCCTAAGTTTTCTTATATCCCTCTCGCTTTCTCTCCTCCTCTCTCCCTCTCCAATCTTCCTTTCCTTACCTCTTTTCATGCCAACTTCTCTCTCTCCCTTCCTTCTTTCCACTTCTTCCTCCCTCCTTCCTGCTCCTCCTTTTCTTTCTGTTAAAGTTACCTTCTATTTTTTCCCTCTACTTCCTTCCTGTTGCTTCCTACCCTTACCCTTCCTTCCTATCATTTATCCTTTCCTTTCCTTTCCCTTCCTTTTCCTCATCATTAATCTCCTCACCTTCCCACTTTCCCATTCTTTCCCCTTTTCTCTTTCCCTTCCTCTTTCCCTCTCCCCTTCCATCACTTCTTTCTCTCTTTCCTCCGTCCCTCACTCCCCCCCCCTCCTTCTCTGCTACCCTATCCCTTCCTGCCTCCCTTATCTCTCGCTTCCTTTTCTTCTCTTCTCTCTATCCATCTCTTCCTTACTCCTATCTTTCCACCCTAACCTCTATTCTCCCTTTTCCTCTTCGATTCCCTTCCCTCCTTCCTTCCTTCTTTCCCATTAGTGACCTTCTCCGTCCCCTCCCCTTCTCTTCTGTTTTCTTCCCTTCCCTTCCCTTCCCTTCCCTTCCCTTCCCTTCCCTTTCCTTCTATTTCCTTATGTCTCTTTCACTTCATCCTTCTTCCCTTTTCCCTTCCCTACTCGTCCCTCTCTCCCTTCCTCCCCCATTCATCTTTCTCCTCCCTTCTCTCCTTCCTCCCTTCCTTCCTCCTCATCAGTGACCTCCTCCTCATCTCCTGGATCCACCAAGCTAATTCCATAAGGGGGGAGGGAGAGGGAGGGGCAGGGAAGGAAGAGGAAGGAAAGGGATGGATGGGAAGAGAGGAGGAGGAGGGAGAGGAAGAAGAAGGAAGGGAAGAGAAGAGGAGGAGGGAGAGGGAGGAGGAAGGAAGAGAAGAGAGGGGAACGAAGGAGGAGGACGGGAAGAGAGGGAAAAGAAAGATGAGGTAGATGGAGTAAGAACGGAAGGGAAGAAGAGGAATGAAGGGAAGGGAAGAGAAGGAGAGGAAGGAAGGAAAGGGAGGAGACGGCAGGAAAGGAAGAGGAGAGGAAGGAAGGAAAGGGAAGAGTGAGAAGGAAGGAGGGGAAGAGAGAATGAAGTAAAAGAAGAGGAATGAAGAGGAAGGACAAAGGAAAGGAGAGAGGTAATGGGAGTGGGGGGAAAGGGAGAGAGGTCAGATGCAAGGCAAGAGAGATGAAAATGAGAGAGAGAGAGAGAGAGAGAGAGAGAGAGAGAGAGAGAGAGAGAGAGAGAGAGAGAGAGAGAGAGAGAGAGAGAGAGAGAGAGAGAGAGAGAGAGAGACAAGAAGTGAGAATTAGAGTGAAATTTGGAGGAAGAATCAGATGAGAAGAGGTTATGTAGGAAGTAAGAGGTTTACCGGGGTGTATTGAAGAGAGAGAGAGAGAGAGAGAGAGAGAGACCGTGGAGGGAGAAGCTGAGAATAAGTCAGAGGGAGAGTTAAAGGGGAGAGATGAGGGAGGAAACAAAGAGAGAGAGAGAGAGAGAGAGAGAGAGAAACACACAAAACATAAAACTTAAAGACAGACAGACAGGTAGAAAAAGAAACACACACACACATACACACACACACACGAGAGAGAGAGAGAGAGAGAGAGAGAGAGAGAGAGAGAGAGAGAGAGAGAGAGAGAGAGAGAGAGAGAGGAAATGTGGGAGGTGAATGGAAAACACTGAGATAAGCCAGAAAATGAAGACATAAATGTTAAAAAGAGAAGATAAAGCTAAAGAGAGAGAGAGAGACGAGGGGGAGGAAGAGAGATAAGAGAGGAGCTGATGTGTGGAAGACGAGAGAGAAGGGAAAAGAGAAGACAGGGAGAGAGAGAAGGGAAAAGAGAAGACAGGGAGAGAGAAAAGGAAAAGAGAGAAGGGAATAGAGAAAGAGAGAGAAAAAAAGGAGAAAAAGAGAGAAAGGAGGGGAGAGAAAGAAAAGAGAGAGAGAGAAAAGGAAAAGGAGAGAAAGAGAAGAGAGATGGCAGGAAAGTAAGAGAATGGATAGGAGAGAAGAGAGACAAGGAAGCAGAACAGAGGAGACGAAGAGGAGGGAGATGAGAGTGAAAAAGAAATGGAGGGATAGGAGATGAGAAAGAAGATAAGGGGTGCAGAAGAGAGAGAGAAGGAAAAAAGAGAAGAAGAGAGAAGCTTGGATGAAAATGGATGTGATAGAGAGAAGGGTGAAAGAAGGGAAGAAAAGAGAATACGAGAAGGAGAGAATGAAGAAAAAGGAGGGAAGGCGCAGAAAGAGAGAATGGAAAAAGAAAGAGAAGAGAGAAGAAAGAAGAGGAAGAAGAAAAAGAGGAGAAGGATAGAAGAAACAACTAGGGAGAGAGAAAAATAAAGAAAGATGAGGAAAAAGAGAAAGAAGAGGGGAGGGGAAATGAAAGGGAGGGAAGAGAAATGAAAACAAGCGGAAAATGTGACCGATAAAAATGAAAAAGAGGAAAAGAGAGAGAAATGAAAAGAAGAGTAGAAAAGAGAGGAGGATGAAAGAGAGGAGGGAAGGTAGACACTGAGGCTTTAAAGGTGAGAATGTCATTGTATTTGCTGCGTTCGAGTTTCATTTTCCTTTTTTTTTTTTTTTCACTCATTTTTCGATTTTTTCTTCATTCTGTACGATTTTACATCCACATTTTTCTATTCTGTTTTTATCAGACATTTTTGTTTCCAATTTCCTTCCTTTTGCACGTTTTTATATTCAGCTTTTCCTAATTTTCATTTTTTGTATAATTATTTTAGATTAAGAATTTTCTTCCACCCCTCTTTTATTTTATAAATTTTCTTCAATTTCCCTGTATTTTCTCCCAGTTTTGTTTTCATTTGATTGTTTTTCATGTATCCTTTTATTAAATTTTTTCCAGTCTCTCTCTCTGTCTTGTATCTTTATATTTTGTCTTCATCTGCAGTGTATACGGCGATAATAAAATGCACAACAAATTAATTAAATGTATGGGAGACGGGGAAGAGGCGGACCAAGAAAATAGTACCTAAACCCCTTCAGTACCATGAGTTTTTAAAAGAAATTTGATGGTCAATATCAGACAACAATAATAAAAGTAATAATGATAATACCAACAACAATCATCATCATCATCATTAACAGGATCTTGCTACATTACATCCTTAGGACACAAGAATAAATCGCTAAGGAAGAGGTGCAACGAGCCTCATATACCCAGGAGATTACGACTCATTATAAAGTATTAAATTTGCTAGTTATTAAGGATCTGAGGGATTATATATGTATTCGACTGAAGGTATCAAGAATATGATACTTTCCAACCACAGCAATAGCTAAGACTTCAGATGGACACCCAAGAACCATGCAATCAGCGACGCAAGTATAAATAAACAAGGATGAACCGCGGCTGAGGACAAACTAAAAGAATCCCAGACTTCACTAAAGCCCATTTTTAACTATAATCCCTTTTCCTCCCTCTCCCTCCTGCTTCAAAACTTTATTAAAAATTCCCAACTCGCTATTTTGTTCAGCCGCAAGCCATAAATTTTGCCAACAAGAAAACTGTATTTAAGAAGTTCCCAGGGCTGGGTATTCAAAGGGGCGCTGAAGTTGGGTATGCATACATTAAACAGTTTATCCTCTACTTCATCTTTTATAATTATTTTTCGGTGGGTTTCGTAGGGTTGAAAATGATAAAAAATTATAAAAAAAGATGTGATTTTCAACTCGTGAATTTGTAAATGATAAAAGGATCAATGATTTTTAGGAGATTCGTGACTTTGTAAATGGCACTATATATATATATATATATATATATATATATATATATATATATATATATATATATATATATATATATATATATATAAGGTGTTCTCAGTTTAGCAGAAAGTACTAAAAAATCTCTTAGTAACTTTTAATGGGATTCACATAAGTTAATACTAAAAAAAAAAAAAAAAAAAAAAAATGTCAACTCATATAGTAGTCAGTCCTACGTTCCTGTGGCTTTTTGCTCAGCTGAATAAATTCGTCTGGGGTTAATTGGAAGAGAATTCTAAAGTTGTCTGGGCACGAGGGGGTTCATACTGTGCGTGCACACACACACACACACACACACACACACACAGACGCGCACATCTCACAAAGTCAATTTACATGGTACGGCGTTAAAAAAAACAAAAAAAAAAACACACACACACTTGGCAATAACTATAATACATCGCGTTGTAAGTGAATGTCTAAAAAAGAATGCGTATATCGGAAGCTTTTACAGTACTATTTTAAAAACTGCCTTGAGTTAACTATATATTATGCAGCAAGTAAATGGTTAAAAAAAGGGGGTCTTGTCAATTTATGTAGCACAGTTAAAAATCTAAAATAAAAATCCCTCTGGTTAACTATAATTTATTCAGTAGCCTAACACGCTTCCAGGCGAGGCGAAAGAGGCTGGAAATTACATTCATCCCTTTTTAGCAAGATGGCCTCAATTTATTATTTTATTTATTTATTTATTTATTTATTTATTTTTATGCATCCGACGCTAGGCGTGGGGTACTCGTATTAACAGTCCATTAAAATCCACAACTATAGATCCACAGCCATAAATCCCAACTATCAATCCACAGCATAAAAAGTTAGTGTCCCCATTAATTCTTCTCTCCAAATTAATGTAAACACGGCCATCTGTACAGGGCGGGAGTTATCTGCCATAAATACATACTTTCACAACTTGAGGCGGTCGGCATTTCTGGATAACGAAGCGCAATAGGAAAGTCTGTGGGGGGAGGGGAGTGGGGAAGGGAGTGGTGGTGAGTGGGGGAGTGAGGGGGTGAGAGGGGGAGGGGTGAGTGAGAGGATGGTGAGTGGTGCAAAGTACTGAAGGAGAAGTGTGGAAGGGAAAAAGGCGAGGATGTGTGGGGGAGGGAGAGAAGAGAGTGGGGAAGGAGAGGAATGGGAGAGGAGGAAGGGAAGATGGAATGAGGAAATTGCGGAGAAAGGAGGGAGGGTTGGGAGTGGGGAGGGAGTAGGGGAGTGGTGGGGAGTGTGTGAAGGGGGCTTAGGAGAAATTAATGTAGCACTGTAGAGACAGCAATGGAACTCTGGATTAGCAGCACTGAGAGGTCATCTTCTAAGTGACCTCAGATAGTTCGTAGCAGCTTTCCTTGGCGATTTAATTTTACACACACACACACACACACACACACACACACACACACACACACACACACATTCCAAACTCCAGTTCACGGATTTCCATAGCAACAGCCATGAGCGACCCAAACAAAAAGAAGACATAACTCAAAACTGCAACATAATCTCCATATGCATCATCCACGCTGTCTCTCCAAATGTAACACTCACTTTCCACAAATCATCACTCTCACTCCAACCTTTTCCACGAATGTTCTAATTTCTTTCCTTATTTTGTTACTGCATTCTCCAGACGATTTTATTCAGCTAGGGAGAGACTTTGTGAACTGTAATCTGGTCCAGCATTTGATTTTTTTTTTCCACCTCGTTCCGGGTCTTCCTCTTCTCAGTCTGTCACCATTTCGCTTCTATAAACTTTCCTTCCTCACTTTTCAGTTAGCAAGCATTATTATCACCAGTGTTTATCCCTTGTATTCTGCTCTGACACCTGTATCTTCCTTTCAAAGTTCGTGTTCGTTATCTGTCCATTTTGTTCTTGTCTTCCCCATACTCAAATTCCCATCAATTTCGCTTCTATACTCTTTCTTTGTTTCCCTTTCATTCTCTACATATTTTCATCTTTTTTTTTCACTATACTTCACTTTGTATATCTCACTCTGCACATTTTCCCACCTATTGTATCTTTATTTTTCTTTGCATTTCGATTTTATTAGCTCTCTTTGCTTACGTTATTCTCTGTACGCTTCTGTCATACATATTTTCTTCCACATCATGCCTCCAACATGCAATGGTAACAATGACCTTTTTTTCTATGTATTTCGAGTCTCCTTACTTTCACTGCTTACCTTTATCCTCATTACCTTTCCCTTTCCTGTATTTCCTCTTCCTATTCTCCTGCTTCGTCTCCAATATCTCGCTGTAATCTGTTCCAACGTCACTCTCTCGGCAGGGCAGATTATTCAGTCCCCCCTTCCGCTTACCTCTGCGACTACCTGTGTGTGTGTGTGTGTGTGTGTGTGAGAGAGAGAGAGAGAGAATGTGTATTACGTGTGTATATTTGTGTTCTGTGCATGATGTGTATGCTCGTATGTGTTGTGTGCTCAGTGTGTGAGATGTGCATGAGAACCGGTGTGTCACAGTGTGTGTACGTGAGCTGTATGCACATAGCGTGTTTACAGTGTGTTCACTCCCTCTCTCTCTCTCTCTCTCTCTCTTCTTCTTCTTCTTCTCTCTACTGCCGTTATCTTTATCCCCAGTTAATCTCTCTCTCTCTCTCTCTCTCTCTCTCTAACATGACACATTCTTTCTACCTACATTGTAGTCAAAGAAGATTCCTCCTTCTCTCCCCCCACCCTCTCTCTCTCTCTCTCTCTCTCTCTCTCATTCCATCGCTCTTCCCAGATTTATCACCCTCTCTCCCCCGCCGTACCTCTGAACTTTGCCAAATCTTCCGTGTTCCCATTCTATCTTACCGTAATCGTCCATTTCCCATCCCTCTCTTTCTTACTCCATCCACACTCTGGCTCTTTTTCACTTTTTTCAGCTCATAATCTTCCATTTTGCACTCTTACCTTTTTCTCTGCAGTTCTTTTTCGTTGTCCCTCTTTCATTCTGCTTTCATTCCATCATCGTTCTTGCTATTTTCCTCTATTCTTTTTCGTATTTTTAACTTCTATTTCTATTTCTTTCTTACGTTTAATCTTGCCTTTTTTCTTTTTTTTTTTCTTTTTTATTTGCAAACCTTCCACATTTCTTTTTTATTCCATCAGCGTTTTCTTTCTTATTTGTTATCTATTTTCTTGTGTGTTCCAATTTTATTGTAATTTCTCGTAATTTTCTTCCTAGTCTCTTTATCTGTTTACTTTCTGATATTTCTGTTCTTAACCTATTCTCATTTTAACTTCTTATATTCTTCTGCTCTCTCTCCCTCTCTTCTCTCCTCTTCTCTCTTCCCCTCTTTTTTTCCTCTTCTCTCTCCTCGTCAATCTCTTCCTTAATTTATCTTCCAGTCTATTTGTTATTCCACCCTCACTCTCTCTCTTTTGCGACCATCATATTTCTTTATTTTTCCTTTCCTTCTTTTCACTTCTTTCGTTTTTTGTTTCAATCTTTGGTTCGCTCTTCATCATTTTTTTTTGTTCATTTTTCTCCTTCTCCCATTACTTTTATCTCTTTTTTCCCTCTGTTTTTTTTCTTCGAATGTCTGGCTTCCTTCAAATCGGTATTATTTCTCCACATTTCTCTTCTTTTCTCTCCTTTCTTCTCCACCGTGTTACTCTGAGCTTCTCCCTCCTCCTCCTCATTATCTTTACTTTTCTTCCTCCTCTTCCTCTTCCCTCCCTGTGTCCTCCTTGGCCATTTATCACTCTCTCTCTTCCCCGTCTCCCCCACCCTCCCTGCCTTCCTTTTTCTGCTTCCTTCCCTCTGTTATCTCTCTCTCTTTCTCTACCATCATCTTCATCATCATCAAAAGCAGACTGCCCAGTATTCCCTATTACCAGTATTTTCTCTCTCCTCTCATCTTGCCTTCTTTGCCTTTTCTGTGTACTCAGTGAAAGGAAACGTCCATGTAATCATTCTTCAATTAAACTTAGGAAATAAACTTCATACTTTCACAAAAAACACTCCTCGCACATGCATTCCCCTGTTCCTTTTCTAACAGGATTTCCTCGTTTCTCTCTTCCTGAAATCCCTTTTGTAAATATTCGGTCACTCATCGTTAAGGCATTTCAAGATTTCACATCCAATACTTTCACTTGCCTCTCTAGTCTAAGCGTACCCCCTCTTCATTTATCATATTTTATCATCCTTACTCTTCTCTCACATTTAATTTTCCAGGTGCTTAATGAGAAGAGAGATATAGTAAATCCCTCTTCATCACGCCTTCCCAATTCACTCTATGCTTTCGATAAATACTCCTCTCCTGTTCATTTCCTCTTGTTTCCCCCCCTCTTTCCTGTACTCTTGCCTTCCCTTTTCCCCTCCCATGCCATTTCATATCATCTTCTCCCCTCTTCCCTTATCTGCGCTCCACTGTTACGGTCACTTTTCCTCTTGATCTCTCTTCATCCCTTGCCCCTTACTTCTTCCCTCTCCTCTCATCTCATTCCCCCTACCTTCGTTGTATGTCTCTTTAATGTCGTACTCTCTCTCTCTCTCTCTCTCTCTCTCTCTCTCTCTCTCTCTCCTGTAATATTCTGTTCCTAATCTCCAATTGCGTTAATTTCCTCCAACGTCTCACAATTCGTTCTCTGCCTGCCTGTCTGTCTGTCTGTCTCTCTCTCTTTCTTCCACTTCGTTTCATTTCCATTTTCCTCCTATTTTCCCTTTTCCTTCCGTCATCAATCCGATCCAACTTTCTTCTCCTTCTCTCTTCTTTCTTTTCCAGGCTTATCTTCCTCTCTGAAATTATTATTTTTTGTTCCTCTCTCTTCTGTATTGATTCCTTCTCCTCTTCTCTTTTTTTTTTTTTTTCATCTCCTGTCTCGTTCCCTTCTCTCCATTCTCTTCCTCTCCTCTCCTTCCTTCTCTTCCCAGCCTTTTCTTTTCTTTTTTCCCCTATTCTATCTTATCCTTTCCTCCCACAGCCTCTCCACTCCTCTCCTCCTCTCTCTTATCATCTCCTCTTATTTTCATATCTTATCCATCTTCTTTATCTTCAAATCCTTTTATCTCATCTCGTTTGCTTCTTCCTTCCCTTTTCCTTCCCCTGTTCCTCCCCTCCTCTCCCATCTCTTCTCTTTCCAGTTCCTCTCTTCTCTCCCCTCCTTACATGCCTCTAACTGTCACTGCCCAATCTCTAGCCTTGGAATTCGTCTCTCTCTCTTCTCTCTCTCTCTTCTCATTCCACTTTCTTCACTTGTATCTTTCATCTCTCTTCCCATTGCTTCTCCTCTCATATTTTTCTCTTCTCTCCTCTTCTCCTTTCCACTCCTCTCTTCCTCTTCTCTTCTCTCTTCCACTCCTCTCTTGATCTGCGCTGAAAATAACCCTTCGCCTCTCCTCTCCTCTCTCTCCCTCTCCTCTCTTCCTTTTCTCTCCTCTCCTCTCTTCCTTTTCTCTCCTCTCCTCTCTCTCCTCTCTTCCTTTTCTCTCCTCTCCTCTTTTGTTTACCTCCCATCCTTCTCCTCTCCTCTGATATCTCCTCTGCTTCCCTTCCCTACTTCTTCTTTCCCTCCCCTCCTCTATACTCATCTCTTCTCTCCTCTCTTCCTCTTTCATTCTCTCTACTCCTCTCTTCTCTCTTCTTTTCTTCCCTCCACTTCTCTCCACTCTTCCTCTATCATCCTTTCTATTTCCCTCTTCTCTCTTCTCTTCCCTCCTTTTCTTTCATCTCTTCCCGTATTCTTTCATTCTCTCTACTCCTCTCCTCTCGTCTCTTCCCCCCTCTCCTCTCTCGTCCTCTTCCATCCTCTCTATTCTCCTCTTCTCTCTTCTCTTCTCCTCTCTTCCCTTACCCTTTCATTTCCTCTACCCCTCTCGTCCCTTTCCTCCTTTTCTCTCCTCTCTTGCCCTTCCATCCTTTCTACTCTCCTCTTCTCTCTTCTTCTCTGCTCTCCTCTCTTCCCTTACTCTTTCATTTTCTCTACCCCTCTCTTCCCTTTCCTCTTCTCTCCTCTCTTCCTCTTCCATCCTTTCTACTCCCATCTTCTCTCTTCTCTTCTCTCCTCTCTTCCCTTACTTTTTCATTTTCTCTCTCTCTCTCTCTCTCTTCCCTTCCCTCCTCTCTTCCTCTTCCATCCTTTTTACTCCTCTCTGCTCTCTTCTTCTCTCCTCTTCTCCTCTCTTCCCTTACCCTTTCATCCTCTCTACCCCATTCTTCTTTTCCCTCCTCTTCTCTCCTCTCTTCCTCTTCCATCCTTTCTACTCCCCTCTTTTCTCTTCTCTTCTCTTCTCCTCTCTTTCTCTTTCTCCTCCTACTGACCCCAAATACGCCCTCCCTTGACCCCTTGCACTAAAAATCGATCGCTTGGGTAAATATCTGGAAATTTTTTAAAGTTTGTTTTTCATAGCCACATCGAGAGAGAGAGAGAGAGAGAGAGAGAGAGAGAGAGAGAGAGAGAGGGGGGGAATGGAGGGAGAGCGGGAGGGAATAGAAGGGAGGGAAAGGAGTTGAGAGGGAGGAAATGGAGGGAGAGAGGGAGGGAATGGAGTTGAGAGGGAGGGAATGGTGGGAAAGAAGCAAGGGTGGGAAATATGGCAAGGAGGGAGGGATAGAGGGAGAGAAGATGGAAGGGTTGGAGGAAAAAAAAACGAGAAGGAATGAGGGACGGTGAATGGAGGGGAAAAAGAGAAGGAAATGAGGGAAAGAGACTGAAAGAAAGAAGGGAGAACAGGAAAAAGGAATGAGGAAGGGAGGAAAGAAAGGAAGACGGGAGAGACGATGATAGGGTACGACGGGAGGTGGGTGGGAGAGAGAAAGGAGGGAGAGAGGGGAGATGGGAGGGAAGGAGGGAAAGAGGGGAAGGAGGGGAAGATGAAAGGGTGGAAGAGAAAATAAGAGGGTAGGAAGGGAGGCGAATTGGAGAGGTGGAAAGGAAAAAGGGGGGACGAAAGGGTGAATGGGAGACAGAAATGAGAGGGAGAGGAGGGAAGGAAGGAAGTAGGGAGGGAAGGGAAGGAAGGAGGTAGGAAGGGAAGGGAAGGAAGGAGGCAAGAAGTGAGAAGGAAAGAGGGAGGGAAGATGAGAGGCAAGAGGAAGGAAGAGAGGAAAAATGGAGAGGAAAGAGGGAAAGAGGGCAGGTGAAAAAGACAAACTAGAGGGAGGGAAGACGGGTGAGAATGATAAAACGGAGGAAGGGAGGGAGAATAGGGTAATAATCGCAGGAAAAAGAGAATGAATATGTAGGGCGTTTTTTTCTGAAGCTGCCTATATCTCTTCTCTTCGCTCCTGAATATTTTTGGCAAACGGAGGGAAAGAAAGGGGGGGCGAGATTGAGAGAAGAAAGTGCAGGAGGAGGAGGAGGAGGAGGAGGAGGAGGAGGAGGGAAGGATACTAGGGATGGAAAGCAGGAGGAAGGAGAGGACAGAGAGAATAGCCTACGGAATTATCTCGTAGACGAAGGATAGCTTATTATTCTCAAGTTGGCCCGCACACAATTTACTATTCTGGATGGTAACTATTTATTCAGGTGTCGCCAAGTAGTCTAGTGGGATATGGAGCTTTAAGCAGACAAGCCCCTTAAGAATTTACCTGGTAGGGGTGGTGAAAATAGGACAATATCAGATGCATACAAGGAAAACCAAAAAGTAATGTTTTAATATCAATTTGTATCATTTATTAATTTTCCTGGCTTAGCGATGAGATAGATGGGGAGAGTAAAGGCAAAGGCGAGAAAGGCAATATTAACTGAAGAAAAGGGGAATATATGAATGGGATCTTTTCTGCGACTGTGTATTTTTTTAAATGGAAATTATTGTGAGATATTTTGTCCAAACTAGACTACAGGAAAGAAAAATAATTGGGAAGGATATTGTTTCGAAAAGAGGAGTCGGTAAGTTTTTTCCTCTGAAGTTTCCTACCGCCTCCTTTTCTTTTCTAGAAAGTATTGCGATTTTTCCCTCCTGGTCAAACGGAGAGAAAGAAAAGCCGAAGGAAATAAAAAGAAAATGATTGTGTTTATTCAAAGTTAGATATTTCTCTATCTTTTCGTTCCTGATTCTTTTTTTATTTTATTCTTTTTCAGTCAACACCAAGAGAAAGAAAAGAGCAAGGCAGGGATAGAAGGAAGAGTTTTTATCTGAAACTGCCCTATTTTCCTTCCTTTTCTTTCCTGATTAGATAATTTGTTTCTTTTCTCAGCCACGAGGAAAAAAGAAAAGCGAATGGAGGGAAATTTGATGATACAAAGGAGGGATAAGGATATTTGTAAATGCTAGATTTACCTTTTTTCTCTTCCCTTTGTTCATGGAAAATATTGAACACTTTTTTTTTTGCACGCACGGAGAGAGAGAGAGAGAGAGAGAGAGAGAGAGAGAGAGAGAGAGAGAGAGAGAGAGAGAACAATGGGGAAAAGGGAGGAATGGGAGGAGTTTTTATCTCGAGCTTCCTATCGCCCTCCTTTCCCTCACCTCAGCAGTGTGTGTGTGTGTGTGTGTGTGTGTGTGTGTGTGTGTGTGTGTGTGTGTGTGTGTGTGTGTGTGTGTGTGTGTGTGTGTGTGTGTGCTTTCCTTCCCCTCAGCAGTGTGTGTGTGTGTGTGTGTGTGTGTGTGTGTGTGTGTGTGTGTGTGTGTGTGCTTTCCTTCCCCTCAGCAGTGTGTGTGTGTGTGTGTGTGTGTGTGTGTGCTTTCCTTCCCCTCAGCAATGTGTGTGTGTGTGTGTGTGTGTGTGTGTGTGTGTGTGTGTGTGTGTGTGTGTGTGTGTGTGTGTGTGTGTGTGTGTGTGTGTGTGTGTGTGTGTGTGTGTGTGTGTGGTCTTTAAGATGAAAACTGTACACATCCCGGACATGAACTCTACCTACCCACCACCCTACCTACCTACCCACCTACCTGTCCTCCCGTCTAGCTAATCGACATCCTCTGACGCTCTCACCCTCTCTCCCCGGTCCTCTCCCTCCTCTCCCCGGCCCTCTCCCTCCTCTCCCAACCCTCCTACCCCCACGTTCGACGCCTGCGCAAGCCGGGAATCTAGTCGCATTGTCCCTTCTCCAGAGCCCTAGCCATTCAGCCGCTTGGTTCGGTGCCGTTCAGTGGCCAATCAGATCTCTCCTTTTCGCAGCGCATTATTTGTTCCGAGATTGTAATTGGTTGGCGAGGCGATGGTGTTATTGACGGATCGAGAGCCCGCCCTGATGAATGGGGAATAATTGGCCAAGATAAGATTTTTTTTTTTTTTTTTTTTTTGAAGAGGGTCAGGCGCGAGACTGGAGTTAGTTGTTGGTTGGGGGGGGACAAGAGAGACGACCTGGTTTGTTATCATCATCGTCCCCTAAGCAACTCCGCCCTCCCTTCCTGACCCTCCTCCGTATTGACTTGGCAATTGGTTAAGGAAAAAAAGGAGTAAGGAAACAACAGCCAACAGCAACAGCAACAACGACGACGACGGCTAAGAAGAAGAAGAGAGAGGTGCGCAGTTACAACAAGTGGTGCTCTAAAATCGAGTTCATAATTTGGGGGGTTTGGTTGACCTTTGACCCCCCAAACTTTGATATTTCCAGTATAACAACCAGATAAGTTCATTTTTTCACACAGATTGTTGAATAATGCCGAGAAAAATGGCATAATGTTCAGTGAAGTTCGGTGTTCATCCTCTACCCCCGCGAAACAGGCGAATATGAAGTGGTGACTTCTGGAAAATGAGGATACGAAGTCAGTACATATGAAATCAGCGTTCAAACGACACGATCTATTAGGCCGTAAGTATTAAAGAGTAACGTACAGCTGCCCTCCCCGTGTGCATGTCTGTGTTGCCGCGGTTATATATTATACACATTCCTACCTGCCTATATATTAAAATCACTATAATCTAATCCACCTTGTGTGTGAAAGATCTCAAATGAAACTTAATGAAAACAAATATATTAAAAAAAAGGTATCTTTATAAAATGATCTTGCTTGGTACTTAATCCCAGGTGTGAAAAAGCCAAAAGGGATTCTAAAAAATTATTTTTCTTGGCACTTATTAAATATCTGATGTGAAAAAATAATGAAATCAAAATGGGATTAAACGATCTTTGCTTGGTCCTTAAATCACTTTCGTCTAATGAAAGAGATTTCTAGAATAATTTTCCCCAGTATTTAAACTTTTGGTACGAGAAAAAAAAAAAAAAGTGATTCCCGAAATGATATACCACGCTACATAAATATTCTGCTGTGCAAAGAAAGTGGTTGCTAAACTAATTGTCTTTGGTATTAAACGTTTGGTATGAAAAGAAAGTTATCTCTTAAAATAGTCTGCCTTGTGTTTAAAAATCTCTTGGTATGAAAAAAGGAATTCCTAAAATGCTAGTTCTTGGCACTTTAAAAAAAATCTTTGGTGTAAGCGAAATAGAGCCGAAGTAGAGCGTCGTCACAAACTCAATTATTACTTAAACTCTATCATTATTCTTAGTACCACTGTGTTTATTTCCTGTGTTGCCCCGTCGTCACTATCCTTCTTCACGTCACGCCTCCTGAAAAATGAGGCTGCTTGTCTTACTCAAAGCCCTTCCGAAAGGTAAATAGATGAAGTGTTATTTAAGATTTTGCTTTCGCCTCTCATAACGTCCTCCATTACCGTGACGTCATTCTGTATTTCGTTCGTGCCATCTAGGACGATTTTATTCAGCTGGTGACGGGATTAGTGGAAACACTTACTAATCCCATCACCACCTCTCTCTCTCTCTCTCTCTCTCTCTCAGCTGAGCAAAACCGCTGGTGTTAGCAAGAAATACAAGAGGCGTCACCGTACTGAAGGGGTGTAATAACTTTGCCCTGCCGAGAAGTAGGTCAGAACGGGACGCACCTGGCAGACCGAATGTGCAGCTTCATTGTGGCGGTGAAATGACGAAACGCTCCACACACTCAGACACATAAGCAAGATATAAACAACATGGCCTATATTACTTGTTTTTTCGATAACGCAAAGGCCATGATTCTCGGCTCTATGAACGTGAACAAAAAAAAAACACGTATACAATATTGCTTTTTTTTCTCTTCTGATATTATCGCAAAAAATTATATATATATATATATATATATATATATATATATATATATATATATATATATATATATATATATATATATAATTTCCGGGACTATAATACCCGTAAATATTTTAAAAGAGCTTCACTTAAACGACGTGATTTTTTCCCATTTACCTTAAACGCAAAAGATAATTATTGAGCTCCTAAACACGAATTTCTCAAACAATTTCACTCAAACAACTTGGAGATTCTTGCTTATTATTTACTACTGAATGCCAGCTCTTTATTTTCAAAGACGGATATGCGCAGACTTGTCAAGCAGCTTCACTCTTAAAAGTATGTGTAACTTTGCTCTATATTTCCTCTGTCTTTAATACATACATAAAGCCACTTCTGTCTAATAAATCCAGTATCCCACCCCATGGACATAAGGACAGAGATAATATTATTCTTTATCATAAACGTCAACGCAAAAACCTATAATTTCCAGGACTATTAAAAGCAAATTTACCACGTAACATCACTCAAATGACATGGAGAATTTTGTTCATTATCCTCAAATTCAACGCAAAGCCTATATAATTACTGAAGCCATAAGCGTAAATACTTTCAAGCATTTATGCAAGTTTCAACGCTATTGCTTTTCTTTGTGTGTATGGAGTCTATGAAACTATGACGAAAGACTCCACAGATACAAGTAAAATTATATATACAACGCGGATTATAACACTGCTTTTGTTTACAGATTTAAAACAAAAGATGGACTTTATATTTCGAATCCTTTGACCTAAATACCTTAGATTATATTGCTTTATTTTTTTTCATACATAACAGAAAAGCTTAATATTTCTAATAATAATAATAATAATAATAATAATAATAATACACTACAATTTCTCTCGCCATATTATTCTAACACCAAAAAGAAAATTCATTTTTAGCTTCATATTTTGAGCAGAAAACTGTATTTTTCCGAGATAATTACTTTAAGTACTTCGATAATATTATTTTATGTTCCTCAAAATTTATACAAATAACGCTTGCTCTTCCCTAATTTAAAAAAAAAATGAATAAATAAAATAAAAGTTTTGTTTTCCGAAATCATTAAGACAAATATTTCAAGCATTTTGTCTACAGCACCTTAGAAAATATTTTTTTTGTCATATACTTAACGCTTTTACCCTCATAATACTTTAAGCTCTTTTTCTTATAATACTTAACGCTCTTCTTTTTACAATAACGCACTTTTTCCTGTAACACTTAACGCTCTTTTCCTTATAATACTTACCGCTCTTTTTCTTACAATTCTTAGCGCTGTTTTCTTATAATACTTAACGCTCTTTTTCAAATAATACTTAACGCTCTTTTTTCTTATATAAATAAACGCTCTTTTTCTTACAATATTTAGCGCTGTTTTTCTTATAATACTTAACGCTCTTTTTCAAATAATACTTAATGCTCTTTTTTCTTATGTACTTAAATGCTTTTTTTCTTAAAATACTTAGCGCTGTTTTCTTATAATACTTAACGCCGTTTTTCTAATAATACTTAATGCTCTTTTTTCTTGTATACTTAAACGCTATTTTCCTGGTAATACTCAACTCCCTTTTTCTTATAATAACGCTCTATTTCTTATAATACTTAACGCTTTTTTCTTTTACTTAAAGCTTTTTCTTATAATACTTAACACTCCCTTATAATACTCATCGCTCCTTACAGGGTACTTAACGCAAAAGCCATATTATTCATAAGGAACAATCGCATTTTTCCCCCTAGTAACTTCTCTGACAACGAAAGCCTCCTATTTTTCCTTAATATTTCCCCCGAAGCATTTATTCCAACCTCATAAATGTAAAAATATATAACACGAAGCTTTATCTCCAGGGACCTGCAACGAAACCTTCAAAAACTTTTTTTTTTCTACTGAATAATATTTATTTTTCTGTGCGATAGATGACGAAAACCTCAACAGACGCGAGCAAAAATAATAAATAAATAAATAAATAAAACTACAATCATTATGCTAAAGTTAACCGCAGAAGACGTTTACCGGGATAATAAATACAAGCTTTTCAAAAATCTTAGTTCAAACAGCTTGGTTAACTTTGCATTTTCGTCCCAAATCCCCTCCCCCCCCCAAAAAAAAAAAAAAAATCCCGGGACACAAAAGGTAAAAATTTTCAAGCAGCTTCACTACTTGGGTTTCTCACGCCATTCCCTCCGCTCGTGTCTGAAATAAAGGAGATTGCGAACACGAAAAACGAGCCCTGAACACGAGACAAACCCCCGAATATTGAAGCCCCGAACTAGAAACAAACCACGAACACAGTAAACCCCGACACGAGAGATAAAACCCCGAACACGAGACAAACCCCGAATATAGTCAGCCCCGAACACAAAAAAACGAAACACCGAATACGAGACAAAATCCTGAACACGAGTCACAAATAACAAGGGATAAAGCACCGAACACAGAAGACAAAACCCCGAACACAAGAGACAAAACCCCGACCACAGGATAAAACCCCGACCACAGGACAAAACCCCCGAACACAGAAGACAAAAATCCCGACCACAGAAACAAAACCCCGAACACAAGTGACAAAACCCCGAACACAAGAGACAAAACCCCGAACACAAGAGACAAAACCCCGAACACAAGAGACAAAACCCCGAACACAAGTGACAAAACCCCGAACACAGAAGACAAAACCCCGAACACAGAGACAAAACCCCGAACACAAGACTAAACCCCAGAGTATAGTCAACCCCGAACACAAGCGACAAAACCCCGAACACAAGACAAACCCCCAAGACAAGACAAAAACCCCGATTTAGGAAGACAAATCCCGAACACACTGAACCCCTAACATAACTGACGAACACTGAACACGAAGAACAAACCAGAACACGAAGATCTGCGGTTAAATACTGCTTCATTTACGCGAGACATCCTTCGTTGGTAAAATAAAATCGTCTTGAGATAGGGAGATTTGAATTTAAGACATATCACTTTCTTGAAGGGGTTTACCTATGCAGTAACGTATCATCTCTCAATTTTCTTATGGTTATCGCAAGACGATTTTATTTAGCCTACCGCAGACGCCTCTTAGGGAAGGGGTTGAAGACTCTCCGCTGACTCCTTCAGCACAAGGCTTTGGTTACCGTCAGACGATTTTATTCAGCTTAGGGGATACTTTGGCCTATATTCTAGTCGGTTAAGGAAACTCCCTAACACCATCTCCTAAGCGAATTATTTTACTTACTGCACCTTACTGTCCTATTCTGTGTTATATAAATCCTTCAAACATCGCCATACTCTGCATAAATAACGTACAAAAGGATGTTACCCAAGTATATCCAGAAATAAATCGCCAAGGAATAGATGCTTGGAAATAAGAGCCTTTCTTACTGAGTTTTCAGTAACACCTGTATGACGTCACTTCACCTGTATGACGTCACTCCTATATTCTTGCTGTCAGTAAGCGATTTAATTCAGCCAAGGGGGAATCTTCCGTGGTAATAAATAAATAAATAAATAAAATAAATGAATAGAAATCATCGCTGTATTGAATGCGTTTTTGGATATTGCTCCTAACAAATTCACTAAAGTAAAAAATATATATATCTCAAGCTAAATGAAATCGTCCTTGGGTAGCCAGAATGAAACACAAAATGCCGTAATTGCAGCGAAGGGATGAAACAAGAATGCGTACGACACAGTAGCGAGCACACTAATTACAATCCAACCTCCCTATCCCCATCCCTCACCCTCATCCCCCCTCCCTCCTCTCACCCTCATCCCCCCCCCCGGCCCCTCCCCCTCCTCCCTTCCCCTCTTCTCAGCCTCTAGGAATAATCTCCTCATTTTCAGGAACAGTGTCTGTGGGGGAAAGGGCAGTTTGAGTCGCTGTTTATATTTTCATCCTGGCTTTAATATCGTCTTCATTATTGGTAGTAGAGGAGGTGATTCTATATTGATTTTTGTATTATAAATTGGTGTGAAGGGAGGGGTATTGTATGTTAGATTATAAAAGCTGTTTATTCTCTCTCTCTCTCTCTCTCTCTCTCTCTCTCTCTCTCTCTCGTTGTGAAGGCAGAGGTATTGAGCTTCAGATTACACGGGCTATTTTTTTTCTCTCTCTGAAATACAGTGAAGGAAATGGAATACTTGTCGACTATAGACCATCTGTTATTATCTGACGGAACTGGGCCACTCTCAACTTAAATAAAATATTGTGTTTACATGAAATTCGAGAAGCCTTAGTTATGGGGTATGAATGAGTCTCCTTGGTTACTAATCAACGCGACCCTCTAATCTCACTACACCTGGCCATCAACCGAGCTATGAGAGGTCAGGGGTCACTGTCAGGTCAAGGTAAACACGTTGTTGTGAAGTCAGGGGTTCAAAATGGCCGCTAATTGCATGGGGAGAAAAATAATGCTCCACTTCATGACGAAAAATAACGCGAGTGAGCGATGATATTTGAAAACCATCGATGCAACCTTCAGGGCACGAGGCGTTTTTCAGAACATTACACAAGCTTCAGAAATGTTTGATCAAGAAGAAATTATATTATCAGTTATAGATTAGAGCGAAAGGAAAAGGATTACTGGCGACTATTATTGTGATGTTTAGTGTGTGTGTGTGTGTGTGTGTGTGTGTGTGTGTGTGTGTGTGTGTGTGTGAAATATATACTGCAGAGAAAGTTTTTGTTTTGTTTATGTATGGTGTACTCGAGTGAAGGGAAGATTTCTTTTATTATTTCCATTGTAAGGTGCAGTGAAGGAAGGATTTTTTCATTGCTTTTCCCCCAAGAAATTATAGTACAGAGAAGAAAATAAAGGGTCGTGTTTTAAGCAACGTAGCCGGCTTCGTAACAACTCTCCCTTATCTATTCATTCTGCACACTTGTCCTTAACATTTTCTTGCGCCTTATCTAATTTCCCAAACATAACACAGGAGTAAATTACTGAATAAAATACAAAAGAAATTGCTATATTACTGATAAGTCCAAGTTTCCTTTACCGGTTATTAAGACATTTCCTAAGTAGCAGCTGTTCTTCGATTTTTTCCTGCATTTTCCATTAAATATTCTACTGCCAGGAAATAATTGGGGTCTTCTACTATAAATTTTCTATAATTTGTTCTCTAGGTAACCGTAAGAAGTAGAGTATGGTACAATAAATATTTTACGGAATCTGATAGTTCTCTTACATGCAATTCAACTGTAAGGACTGGAGGACATGACTGTAAGCAAGGCCGAAATTATGTGTAGATTTTTTCCACTTACCCCCTCCCCCCTAAAAAAAAAGTTCCCCCAAAATAATTTGCCTCCATATTTTTTTCTGTTTCACACTGAGAAGTAAATGCAGAAAATAACTGAGGGTACCACAGATAAGCAATTTTTTTTCCTCTCCGTAGAACCGTGTTATTACGAACAATCTCGAACCCCTCCCACCAGATAACACAGCACGGAAAAATATATCATTCTTACATTACTTTTTTTTTTTTCGGTTTTCAAAGTTCATCGTAAAAGCTAATACTGAAAGATTAACTGTATGGGGATGATGTAAGACCAGGACTGTTTTTTGCCTCGTTTTGTGCCACTTTATCATGTATCCGACGGGTCAAGGGGAGACAGTCCTGAATTGATATTTTTACCATTTGTCTGGTCACAGGGAGGAATGCACTGCTATGGCCAGGCTGTGAAGCTGCCCGGTTATACAAACGTCACTCAGTCACCTCTTTATCCGATTGACTGAAAAAATAAGGCAACTACATCCTGCACATATAAGCCTGAAGTCGCAATTACTACTACTACTACTACTACTACTACTACTACTACTACTACTACTACCACCACCATCACCATTTTTCTCGGTTTATTGCAAAAATCACAGAAGAGGAGAATTACCTGCAACCCTTCTAGCAATTCCGTTCTATTTATATTTCAATATAAGAACTGCAGTTTAGGAACTAACTCATGTACTCGACTTTATCTTTCATTTTTTTTTTTTAATCTGGTAGGAACCATGGTACAGGATTAAATAACAGCTTATACCGTTTTGACTGTTTCATTATTTTTTCTTACTCTTGCTTTAATAATTACAACAGAAAAAATAACTAGACACCAAATAATCATCTCTTATTTTTTTTCATTCCATTAACCTATTAGTTCCAGTAAATAATTTGTCTCCAGTCTATATTTTTCTGTTTTCTATTTCCTCGGATGTACAACTTTAGAGGAAATAATTTTAGGTTTATGTTTCCTATAATTTTTCCCATTCTGTATTAGGGACTACCGGAGATGAGGAAATTTCAGATCATCTAGTATATTTTCATTCCTGTATTACTATTTCATCCTATGAACCACTGTAGTAGTAGCAAATATAACAGACCCTCTGTACTAGTAGTAGATGTAATAATAATGGTGGTAGTAACAGTAATAGTTGCAACCCCAGTCTTATCTGGAAGTGAACAAAGTGGACTGCAGGCAAAAGTTACCCTTTTCCTGCAGTTCACCAACTTCTTTTCATGAAGCAAGGAGGGGACTGAGGGACGTTTGTACGACCATCCAGGTCCACCGCCCGATCATATCAGCGCCACCACGTGAAGGCCTCAGCACCACGACCCACAGAAGAGGGACTAACTGAGAGCTCCTGTACAGGGCCTGGAGTATCACTGAGATTACTGAGGATTATCCCGCTGAGCTGTGTAATTCTCGGTCACTGCCCTACCTATGCTCTCGTTTCGGTACTCTTATCCTTCAGTACGGTGACGCCCATTTTAGCTTGTTCTTGCTACCACCAGACGATTTCGTTATGTTCAAAGAGACATCTAGCAGTGATGGAATTAGGTAGAAACGCCACTAATTCCGAGAGGGACATCTAGGAGTAACGGGATTAGGAAAACTGCTCCTCTGATATTACCACGACGAGCGGAGTCCTCAAGATGTGGAAAATCGTCTGGTCATGGAACGAAAAAAAAGCTCCATAGTAGTGAAAAGGTTACGATAGCAGTCACAGCAGAAGCAGTAACAGTTGTGAAGTAAACGTAACTACATCTCTCCACAGTAGTATACGGTAGCTGCTATTGTAATTCACACTGCTTGCACTGTAGGCTACTTAATGACGAGCTTCAGAAGACATATTTACCTTTCATTACGGGGAAATTGTTGTACTGGTGGTTTTTTGCATTATCTAGTTATGTGTAATGAGAAAGTGGGAATTTATGAAACTTCTATATATGATTACATTTTATTTTTTTTAATTTAATAGAGGTGGTGACGTTCGGAAAGTTGCAGTCCATTTCCCGTAGCGCTTTTTAAGACAAGTACTATGGCTCAACATTTTTTCACAGACCTTCTTCGTGACTAGCATCATATTCTAGTGTTGATTTCTTGTTGCAGATCAATATTTACGACGGAGAGATCACAGTTTTACGCCCATTTAAAGTGAACATAGCATAGTTATGTGTAATTTGTATGTGAAAATTTATAAAAGCTTTACGATTGAATTACTACCATATACTGACCTTTGTTTTGTTTTGGTTGCACATGAGTAGAGTGTTGGAAAGCACATAAGGGTATATTTAGTCACAAAAGAATTAATACTCCCTGGCTTGGATTTCTGGGATTTATATAGGTAGAATTTGAGTGCATGAAACTTTTACATCTCGCTACTACTGCTTTTTCTTGTGTCTGGCTTTACATAGTTCGCGTCTGATATCGCGCAAAGGCTTTATATCTGATTAAGAAGGAATTATTTTTTTTCATCTAATCTGTCTGGCTTTAATGTAGTACAGCCTAAGAACGTATGAGTGCTTTGTTTTTGGCTGAAGTGGAATCAGTCAGTCTCTCTCTCTCCTTCTCCCTTTATTTTTTTCTGCACCTGATTAGTCACACAAAGCAAGAAAGTCCCACCTTATGGCTTGACTGTAGTTTGCTTGGTTTTGGTTGGACATACCTACAACCTGAGGATGTAAGAATATTTGCCGTTTGCTTTGATAGAATTGCTGTCTTGTTGTTAATCCCTTTGGCTGCACATATATAAAGGTTCAGAACAAGAGAGTCGCGTAGCTGATTATAATGGACTTTCTAAAATACTGTCTCCGGTTGTTAGGTAGTATGTTCACTCTGTTCAACTTAACTACGCTTAAAACTGGCACTTCTCCATCATGAATGCTGAGATGTAAGAAGATACTAACGCTAGAATATGCTGCTATACCGTTTTTACCCTAACTTGGCCTAAAATTGCCATCTTTCCATCCTCAGTGCCGAATTTTAACAAAAACGTATCGCTAGAATAAAAAGTGCTATGGAAATGATGGAAAGCCCTAGTTTTGTCTTTTTCTATTACTGTGCAACCCGACATGACGCAAAAGACCGAAATTCTGGACTTGGCTAAGGTGAAAATATAGTCACGAAGAAGTGCTTTGAAAAGGATGCAAAGCCGTCGCATTGTCTTAATGTTAAAAAGAACTTTGAGAGATTGGCTGCAAAAGGACGGTAATCATCATCTACTTAAGGACATATAGATAGAATTTCAGCTTTATATTTGAACTCCTGTTGCTGCTTGCTTTGTCTGTACATAATTAGAAAGCGAATGAGGGTTCCGATTTAATTAAGAGGAAGGAATGACTAATATGGTTTATTTTTTCCCTGTACATAATACGACTGTGAGAACCCCTGATCACAGTGAAATTAATATTCCCCCGTGTGTGTGTGTGTGTGTGTGTGTGTGTGTGTGTGTGTTCATAATTTGATGGCCTTTGAATAGTCGAATTTATACAACAGTTTGCTTTGTAATCTTGGCCATAAAAGAGACAACAGGGGAACGGAATGATCATGCCCAAAAAATAAATAAATGAAATAAATAAAAAAATTGGTTTTTCTTTTTTTCCTAATTGCAGCCATTTTATTTCTGACCTGGGTAAATTAGGTAGTTGTTAGTATCTGTGTTTGTGAAAGGCATTAGTGTGGGAATTTGTGAGTATTGTGTGTGTGTGTGTGTGTGTGTGTGTGTGTGTGTGTGTGTGTGTGTGTACTATGTGGAATATTACACTGGTTAAATGCTTGTCCTCTGGTTGTTAATATTACGTACATTGGTGTGTTGATGGTCGCGTCGCCATTATTAAAGTTAACCCTGCAATTACACCTCTCATGTTCCTCTATTTACTGGTATTTACTGGCACTGTACTCTGGTATTACTGGCATTAATATTAGCAACAGTGGTGTGATAATGTTGGTGTTCTATTGTTATCGCTAACCCTGCAATAAGCTCTCATTTACAACTACATTTTTTTTACTGGCTTTTGTTAATGGTGAAGTCCTAATTTTGGCAACAGAAATTTCATTAATACCAATTTTGTGAATTTAAGATTTTTAGAAGTCTGACTCCTTATAATGTTTTTAGTTTAAATTATTTCTTACTCACTGGACCCTACTTCACCCTTATCTTTAAGTGGGAAAATAGGTCGAGACAATGATAATGATGATAATAATGATGATGATGAAGGATGAAAATAAGGGTTGGAGAATGAAATCATATACAAGGACCTACGTAACATTAGCTTTTTACTAGGGCGGTACAGAGGAGGCCTTGAGTGGAGCTTTCATTCTGTTGTCCTGCATTATTATTATTATTATTATTATTATTATTATTATGTTTGTTGCTATTGTTGTTGTCGTCACTCATGTTGAAGCAGTAGTAGTCGTAGTATTAGTAGTAGTAGTAGTAGTAGTAGTAATGGGAAGAGGAGGAGGAGAGGGAGAAAGAGGAGGAAGAAATATCCTTTAGTGATGAACGGTTAATAAACACGTCCACTCTGAAAACTCTGAATTAAATGGTCTGGAGACAGCAATACCGTGAAATAGAGAGAGAGAGAGAGAGAGAGAGAGAGAGAGAGAGAGAGAGAGAGAGAGAGAGAGAGAGAGAGAGAGAGAGGAAAATTAAATAACAATAACTGAATTAATTGATCTGGAGGCAGCAAGACCGTGAAATATGAGAGAGAGAGAGAGAGAGAGAGAGAGAGAGAGAGAGAGAGAGAGGAGAATTAAATTTAAAAAAACCGTGTAACAAACTAACGGCCTAGACTCTGCTCCCTAATTGGTGGACAGCGTCAGTTTCCTCTCCCCTGATTGGACCAGCTTGGGGACCGCATTCTAGTGGGCGTAGGAGACTCCCGTAACCCCTGTCCGCCGCCAGTTTATTTTTAGATATTGCACGTTGACTGTCTAATACTCGGAACAGCTCTAGTGCTCTATTCCAGCGCCAGGTGATTTTTATAGAGCTAGGAGAGGGTAATATTTAGCTGCAATATGCAATGTAGAGATTGTAGGGTCCGGATTCTCGTCGGTCAAGAAGGCTCCCTAACACCTCTTCCATGGCGACTTATTTTTGAATATTGTTGGTTATTATACTTTTGTACGTTATTTATGAAGTGTATGGCGACATTAGATATGATGTGACACAGAAGAGGACAAAGGTGTAGTAAACAAAATACATCACTTGAGAAAGGGTGTTTGGGGACTTATTTACGTGACAAGGATAAGGGCTCCCTGTCTATCGCAAGGGAGGAGGTATCAGGGAGCCTTCTACGCCTAAGGGAATACGGTCTCTTCTATGTCCCCAAAATCGCATGAATAGAAGTGGGAGTGATGTGACTTTTTGACCTAAAATACACTTACTTCCTCCTACATGTAGGGGAAAAATACATTCATTCGCCTACAAGGAATGGAAAAATACATTACCTCGGATACAGGCCATAGAGACAAAAATGAATTCGCTTACAGTGGGGGCAGGAAATACATGACTTACAGAGGAAAAATGGAGGGATGGAAAAGTACAGGGATGGTAAAATACAGGGATGGAAAAATACAGGGAAGGAAAAATAATGTGATGGAAAAATACAGGGATGGAAAAATACAGGGATGGAAAAATACAGGGATGGTAAAATACAGGGATGGAAAAATACAGGGATGGTAAAATACAGGGATGGAAAAATAGTGAAGGGAAAATATAGGGATTGAAAAATACAGGGAAGGAAAAATACAGGGATGGAAAAATATACATGGAATAACACATGACCCAGTCTGTAGGGGATAGTGAACATGTGTGACCTCGATTACTGGCGATGGAAAAACTGTGAACACACACACACACACACACACACACACACACACACACACACACACACACACACACACACACACACACACACACACACACACACACACACACACACACACACGCACAAAGTCACTGCACATATTTCCATTCATCTGTTCTTCTCAAGTTTCCTTAACCCACAGTTACATTTAATGATGGTGTATACAAGGAAAACTCATCACTCAATATCATAATTTAGTATAAAGGAGTTAGTAATGATTAGTTAATGTAATTTTGTATGCAAGGATAAATCATGGATCAACAAACACTACTCATGACTTTCCTCCCCAAAATTCTTCCATTCGCGTATCCATCTACAAGAAGCTCCTAAGTTCGAACTCAAAATCATGACTACATTTCCAGGTACTGATCAGGCAGGACCAAAACGGTTCTGAACATCTGTGCTTGCAGTTGTGTCGTAGTTGGAATCTAAAAAACTCAATTAAAGTCAAGATTACAGTCGTAGTTGGGTTCGAAGAAACTTTTTAAATTAATTCAAGCTTTCGGCTACATCTCGGGGCAGTGAACCAGTAAGAGCGAAGCAGTTCCAAACCTCTGCTGCACCTGTAGTAAGGAATAAGAAGGGAGGATTTTTTTTACTTTTCTCCCCTTTCAAATCCATCCGAAAAAAGCTCCTTGGTTTAAATAAACCCTAAATGAATTCAAGATTACAGTTACGTTTCCTAATAATTAACCGGTAGGGTCGAAGTAATCTCGGACATTTACACTTGTTGTTAGGCTGTAGCTGAAACTCGGGTAGTTCCACAATAACTGAACTTTAGATAACAGTAGTAACTGAGATTGAACAAACTTTAAAAACTAACTCAGGATTATGATTACTTTTCGAGGTAGTGAATGGGCTGGGGCGAAGCAGTTCCGAACCTCTTGTTGTAGTTGGGTATAAGAAGGGAAGAACCTATGACCGTGAGTGCACCCAGCAGGATTTAGGTGTAACAAGAGATGCTTTCCCTTCCCCCGACAGCAAACACCGTCAGGGGGAAACTCGTCGTCTGGGGATAGCCTTCTTTAGGGGAAACTTCTGAAATTTTCTATCTTCCCCTAACAAATTCGATTCCAGGGGACTTTTCAAACGCAGCCAAACTTCGCAGCAACATATGCGAGGGGAGGGAAGAAAAAGTATATTCGGAGAGGAAGGGAAAGTAGAAGGATAATTTGGCTGGAGGAAGGAAGGGAAGGGAATCCGAGGAGGAAGAAATGTGTCAAGAGTTTGGTGGAAGAATAAATATTAGAATTAAAAGGAGGAAGAAAACGTAGCAAGGTAGGAAGGTATATAAATTCGGAGACGAAGAAAACTCTGTACTCCCAAGATGTTTTGGTGTAGGTAGGGGTTAAGGAGGAAGTTAAGCCTAGTTAGAAGCAAAGAAAAGCATCTGATCTGGTTGGCAAGGAGAAATTATACTAGAATATAAAGAGTGAAAAATGCCGGCAAGTGGAGGAAGAGAGGATATAGGAAATGGAGAAGCAGAAGAGCGTAGGAGTAATTTCGTGGAACTGACGAGTGAGAAAAGTGTAGATGGAAAGGAAGAAATGTACTAAGGTAATCTGGTGAAAGAGAAGTACGAAAAATGTGTCGTTCGAGAAAGAAAAGTAACAAGAAGTTAGGCATGAGGAAGAATAGCTGAAAATCAATATAGTCTGGAGAGAGAGAGAGAGAGAGAGAGAGAGAGAGAGAGAGAGACAGAGAGACAGAGAGAGAGAGAGAGAGAGAGAGAGATGCATACACAATCTCTTGTAGCAAAAATTTCTCCCAAACTTGGCCCAGTGGCAAATGAGGACAGTAATGGGCCATTTTGTCAGTTTCCTTTGATAAATTTCCTCTTCCATTCTGGTGGTAACTTGTGTGTGCTCTGTGGCAGATGTTAAGTAAAAATCCACCCAGCCTGAGAGAGAGAGAGAGAGAGAGAGAGAGAGAGAGAGAGAGAGAGAGAGTCTGGTGGTAACAAGAATTTAATCTAAGACATCATCGTGCTGAAAGGGTTGTTTTTTTTCCCCTCGTTTACTTGCATGGGGAAGTGTGCATAACAGTGCATTGCAAAAGTTGCTGTACAGTCATGAGCAAAATTTTCCTGACACTTCTTTTACAGCTGTGGTAAGGGACGATGGAACGTGAATTATTTTTTACGTGATAGGAATAATTTTTTAAGCCCACACACACACACACACACACACACACACACACACACACACACACACACACACACACAAGGACGAGAAAGAAGGAAAATCTCGAGGAATGAAATTTATGGAAGACGGGACACAATGCTGGCAGAAATAGTCGACGAACTTTTGCTCATACTGTAGGGTACGTTGGAATATCCCCACTGTTTGTGCCTTCGTTCGTATTAAGGAAGCGCCCTAACACCTCTTCTTCAGCGATTTATTATTGGGTATTGCTGGTTAATATCCTTTTGTACGTTATATATATGAAGCGTATGGTGATATTGGAATGATTTAAGTAACACGGAAGAGGAGGCAAGGTGTAATAAGCTAAATAAATCGCTTAGGAAGAGGTGTTACGGAGCTTTCTTAACCGATGAGAATGTGGGTCCTGATGCTGTTTGAGTTGTGTTTTTTGTGTTACTCTGTGGCCTGTATTGAGCTCCCTAACACCTCTTCCTTACCGATTTATCTCCAAAACTACCATTAACATCCTCTTTTTTGCTTCATATATCTTTTTAATGTCGACTTATTTGCATGAATAACACACAGGATTATTGTAACAGAGAAGAATCAGGAATAAATCGGTAAGGAAGAAGTGTTAAGCTTCCTAACCGAGCGCGAATACCTCCCTTTGTGTTTGCGTTGCGCCTGTGTTTGTGCTGCTGTTGTGTTATCCTTGTCTTATCATGCCACGTCAAATACTTAAGTCCATTCGCCTCTTCTGACTCTCTTATCACTGGTGTCTCAAGCCCGTATTGTCGTCGGGTAAGTAAGCTCCCTAACACCTTTCCTAAGCGATTTATTTGGCTTATCACACCCTGCCGTACTCTCCCGTGTTATTTAAGTCATTCTATTGCCGTCATACATAACGTACGAATCGATACTAGTCCGCAGTATCCAAAGCTAAATCGATAAGGAAACGGTGTTAGAAGCTTCCTTAAGCACCGAGAATACGAGCCATCGATGTGCACCTCATCCATAGCGATTTATCTTGGGATATGGCTGGTCAATATCCTTTTATACGTTATTTATGCAGAGTATGGTGATGTTTCAAGGATCTATATAGCACAGAATAGGAGAGTAAGGTGTAATAAGCAAAATAAATCACTTAGGAAAAGGTGTTAGGGAGCTTCCTTAATCGATGAGAATACGGGGCCTGGTGGACATAGATGCATATTATCAGCCCCAAATGGATGATAATATTAAACAAGGTCCACTACGTTTTATTCACACGTCCATATTTCCAGTCGTGAAAGAGAGGCAGGAGAGGATAGACTTTCATAAACTGTATATACATCCTACGTTATATCCTTCCTGATGTGGTTGATATATGGTTGTATTACTCTCTATATCTGTTGTATTATATCCCTCTGTATGCCCTTCCTATATGACACTGAATACAGTCGCCTACATCTATATCGATACATTCCGATAAACACCGTGGTAGTGAGCGATGAATTTTGAAATCCCGTAAAGCAATCTTCGGTGTCCAAAAAGCTTCTCAGAATACTGCTTAAGAGTTTCATAACTGATGGAGTAAGAAATGGTACCGTATAAATGTCTGCAACTGTACGTCTGTGTCATGAAGTGTGATACGTCTATAATATTACAGTGTTTATAATTTTGTTGTGTTCATCTGTGTTGTGAAGTATAATATTCCACTATAGGCCCTATCAGTGTTGCATGTACTGTAGGTCTGTGTTTCGTCTTTATGTCTATGTGTTTTGGTATACCTCTGTGTTTTGTTGCATTTCAGTATCTCTGCGTGTCTGTGTAACGCTGTATCATATCTCACTGTATCCGTATTGTGTTATGTGTTGTCCTGTAATGTCCTCCCCAGTGCTGCGTTTGAAAATATTTATCAGTATTTACGTTGCATTATAACATGCCAGTATCTGCCTAGTGATGCGTTGCCGTCTGCGTTTGTGTTGCATTGTTACGTAAATTTCCCCGTGTTTATGCTGCATAGGAATAGATGTCTGCATACATGGTGTGCTGTATATTTATGTTGCATTAATAATTATTCTTCACCTCCCCCCGCTTATCTCTCTCTCTCTCTCTCTCTCTATCACTATCTCTCTCAGTTATATCTATTCCAACATGTCTACGACCGTCTTATCAGTCTTTATTGCGTTTCGTCTTCTTTTTTTTTTTTTTATCACACTACCCTGACATGACGGAATTTTTGCTCATATTTAGTGATTTTTGCGTAGCTGGAGAAATGAAACAGTTTGAGCCCGACTTGGGCCTGCTTAACGTATATATCTCCCGCTGTATTATGTTTAGCGCTGTTTGCCTACTTTTGTGGCTAGGTCAGCGTAAATGGGCTGACTCTGCTTAAGAGAGATATACTGAATCGTCGTATATATTAAATTAACTTGATGAACTTGATATCTAACTGGGGGAACTGTTAATGGGTACAGGAGAGAGAGAGAGAGAGAGAGAGAGAGAGAGAGAGAGAGAGAGAGAGAGGCAAACTTCCAGACATTAAGCATGTAAACATATGAAAGTCAAATGAGATTCCGTGAAAGCAGAAGACACATGACCCAAAACAAACAACAAAGGAACTAACAAGAAAAATAAGAGAGGAAATAAAATGAAAAATAAACAAAAAGAAACTTGACAGGATACAATGGAAGCCAACGATGCAAGAAACAAAAAGGAAGAGGACGAATGTGAATGAGATGAGGAAAGAGAAATAAAAAAAAATGAAAGGAGACAGAAAGAGTGAAATATGTGAGGCAAAAGTAGAGATGAAGAATGGCGAGAGGAGGAGGAGGAGGAGGAGGAGGAGAATCAGAAGGAGGAGGAACAATAGGGAGAAAATTTAACATGATGATGATGATGATGATGATGTTAATTTTGATGATGATGATGATGATGATGTTAATTTTGATGATGATGATGATGATGATGTTAATTTTGATGATGATGATGATGATGATGTTAATTTTGATGATGATGATGATGAGGAGGAGGAGGAGGTTGATAAGGAGGAGGAAGAAGAGGAGCAAGAGAAGAAGAAGGAGGAGAAGGAATAAGAGGAAATGGAAGAAGGAGAAGTGCACAAAAATTAGGAAGGAGGAGGAAGAGGAGAAAAACACACAAGCAATTAAAGGCATAAACAAACACCACCACTGACAATCAACATAAAAACATGACAACTGAACAAGAACACAGAATAAAAAGAATGACGAAGGAACGGAAGAAAGAAGCAAGACACAAATGAAAACAAAGACGGAAAAAAAAAAAGTGAAGGTGGAAGAGAGACGAAGATGAATCACAAGAGAAAGGAAAGAGAGAGAGAGAGAGAGAGAGAGAGAGAGAGAGAGAGAGAGAGAGAGAGAGAGAGAGAGAGAGAGAGAGAGAGAGAGATGATGTAAGAAATGACGGAATGGGCGGAATGGGACAAAGAAATTCCTGGAACACGCTGCTAGTTAAATTATGAGAGAGAGAGAGAGAGAGAGAGAGAGAGAGAGGATCAAACGACAAAGGGAGAATGAAAGAGGGAGTGCGGGAAACAGAACAAACAGAGGAGGAGGAGGGGAACAAGGGAAGCAAAAACAAAGGAAATTCGGAAGGCGAGAAGTTAGGGGAAGGAAAGAGAAGGGTAAACACAACAGGGGGGCCATGGCACGGAATGTGTGTGTGTGTGTGTGTGTGTGTGTGTGTGTGTGTGTGTGTGTGTGTGTGTGTGTGTGTGTGTGTGTGTGTGTGTGTGTGTGTGTGTGTGTGTGTGAGAGAGAGAGAGAGAGAGAGAGACAGCTTACAATATATGTATCTGTTGAGAGGCACAGTATTATGCTTGTTAAATATTAGGAATGAAGGATAATGATGGTGATGATGATGATGATGATGATGATGATGATGATGATGATGATGATGTGGCACGAAATGAGCAGCACACACCCACATCAACATTCTCCCCAGAAGTCTCAACACCAAAAACACTCCCCAAAATCCACTCCTCTCCAAACTCCTTCAAGTCACCCTCACTCCCACATCATAGGCACTCGCGTCCATCCCCTCCTCAAGGCCGCTCCCAGTGTCTCCCTAAGCCATTCTTACTCACTCCCCTCCCCTCCCAAAAGCCCTCCCCAAGTAACTCCCAAACCAAACACCCTCACTCCTGCGAAAAACTCTCCTACTTACACCCAAAAACATCCAGCCTACAATCACCCCACTCTCCACTTCACCAAACCACCCGACCTGACTCACTTCCCTAATCACACTCCCTCACCCTCATCTCCACTCCCCAATGCCCTCCCCACACCAGTCACTTCCCAATTCACACTCCCTCACCCCCACCCCCACTCCCCCAAACCCCCTACCACTGTCACTTCCCAATTCACAATCCCTCACCTCCACTCTCTAAAGTCCTCCACCAGTCATTTCCTAAGTCATCCTCCCACCCAAATACAACCACTCCCACAACGAAAACCCACCCACCAGTCCTAAAAGCCACGCCGCTGAGTCATTTCCCAAGTCATCCTGCCACCCAAAGACACTGACTCCCACAAATGTATTAAGACTGGCCACAAAAAGCCCAACATAAATAACAATAATAATCTCCAGCAGCCGAGCGAGCATGAACACCCGCCACCTTGGCCGCAGCCCAAACTTGTGCGATAAAACCAACCCCCCACCTCTCTCCACACCCTTCCCCACCCCCTCCATCTCCTTCCCGTCCCTCCTCCTCCCCATCACCTCCCCTCTCCTTCACCTCCCCCTTCTTCCCCTCCCTCCTCCTACTCGCTCCCTCCTTTCCCCACCTTCACCCCGATTCTCTCTTCTCTGCTTATTCCCCTCTCACCTCGTCCCCAATTCCATCCTCCTCACCTCTCATATCACCCACCTCCAACCTCTTTCCCCTTCCCCTCCTCCTCCCCTTTCATCCATTCTCCCCCTTCTCCCTCTTCCCAACCCTCCCTACCTCTCCCCTCCTCCGCATCTCCCTCACAACTTGAAAAATGGACCATTAGAAGAATAAAGATTACGATTTAAATTCCGGTCTGGAGCCTTGATGAATTCTGTAGGTAATCTTAGGGTTTCTGCCACCGCCGATGCCAACCAGACCGTGCGAGTGGCAGCCGAAAGGAAAAGTTAGCAGAGAGGTGGCACTTTTTTTTTCCCTTGCTACCTCCAGACGATTATAATTAACTTCATTTTTGACTGCTACGATTTCTCCCGACTCAACAAAATCGTCTAGTATTAGCTTAAGCAGATTCCTGGGTGTACTAACAGGAGAGAAAATGTGGTTCAAGATATTTTTTGACGCCTTTGGTTCCTAGGATTCTCTCAGCTGAACACTATCTTCCCTTGTTATCAGTCTTTACCAAAAATCTATTGAGGATTTAGAGTAGCGGAGGGGTTAATGCAACATCGGTCACCTCTCTCTCTCTCTCTCTGTAGTCATACATACTGTATATATCCGTATTCAGTCGGTTAGTGGTCAGACAGCCCCAGTCGGAGTGACGGCTAGGCTACACATATACATTCGATCCTCAACAGGTGACGCGGATTTTCTATCATGCAATGCCACCTACCACCTACACCGCGAAGGAGATAGTAGTTATGAGGTTGACTGTATTCGTGTTTATATCGGTATTTCTACTCTGAAGAAGACAGGCAACCGTAAAGGCAATATTCACATGTCACAGCCCCGCAAAGCTGGTTACACATTTACCGAAGATAATTAAAAGTTGAGGGAATATTTGCAACTGTGTCCAATATAGCACATGTCGATGAAAAACAGCCGTAACATAATCAACTGAGAGGAAAGAAAAATGAAAGTGTGTACAATGCAATAAGAAAGTGCTTAGAAAAGTTCGGTTTAGCGTCTCCATATATATATTTGTCGAGGTGTGTATGGCACTGTGAAGAAGGTAAACGACACTGAAAAAAAAAAAAAATAGTATATCAGTAAGGAAACGTTAATGGGAACTGTGTCTAGCGTCTTTATAAATATACGGACCGAGGTGCATGTGGCATTACGCTACGAATTCAGCAATAAAAGAAATGCGTGACAATACGAAATCTACATGGCAGGTCAATCTAGCCTTTCCATGGATATATATGTATGTGTGTAAGAACCGGGGAGATATATGGCAGAGGGAAATGTACATGGCAGTTCAATCTAGCGTCTCGATGTATATTGTATATCTGTCCAAGCGAGTACGAGCGAGGGAGACAGAGGGAGCAGCGACGGGCCGCACCTAACCTGATTACCAACACACAAACCCACTCAGACACATACTACTATCTCACCCTCCCCTCCTTAGCCTCAGTCTCTCCCCCTCCTCTCCTACCCTCTCTCCCAGATTCTCTCCCTTCCCTCCCACCCTCCTTCCCAGTCGCTCTCCTTCTCCTCCCTTCCCGTTCCCCCGTTTCTCTCCTTCCTCTCCTACCCCTCCCTCCCAGTCTCTCAGTTTCACCTCCCCTCCCCAACTACCGTCTCTCCCAGTCTCTCTCCTTTCTCCTTCCCTATTCTCTCTCCCTCTACTCTACTTTCCCTCCCAGTCTCTCTCCTTCTTCTCTCCTCCCCCCCCCCAGTCTCTCTCCTTCCTCTCCCCTCTTCCCGTCCCCCAACTTCGTCTCTCTCCTTCTCGTCTCTTGACTTTTTACTTCCTTTGTTTTTCCTCCTTTTCTCTCTAATGGCCTACCTTAATCTTGCCTAACTTTGTACCTTCTCCATCCCTTGCCTCTCCCTTCCGATATCTCTCTTTTCTTTCCCTGTCCATCGGCTCTTTTCCTCCTCCTCTTTCCTTTCCTAACCTAACCTTACCTAAATTAGCCTAACCTAACCTAACCTAAAGTTATTAATGACACACAAATCGACTCAGACGCACCTGCCTATCCTTCTCTCCCCCTCCTCTTCCTCACAGTCTCTCTCCTCTCCCTTCCTTCCCTGTCTCCCAGTCTCCCCTTCCCTCTTCCTCATCCCTCCACTGTCGCACCCTCTTCTCCCCTCAGGATCATCTAGTATCTCCCCTTTACTCTCTCACCCCTCCACTCTTACTCATCTTGCCTTCCCAATTTCTCCCCTCTGGTCAAACGGCCTCCCTCTGTTTCCCCTTCCTAATTTCCAGGTATTCTCCCCTCACCTTCCCCTCAGTTCGGTCTTGTCTCACTCCCTCTCCCCCTCTCTATCCCCTTCGTCTCCCGCCTTTCCTATCCTCCACCTCCGTCTCTCTCACTCGTACCCTGTCTCTCCTCTCCTCTCTCTACCCTCTCTGTCTCCACCTCACTCTCCTCCTTCACGTTATCTCCCCCCCCCACCTCCTCCTATATCCTACCTCTCTCGCCCCCTCCCTCCTTCTCCTCCAAACCTTTCTATCTGTCACTTTCACACCTACTTCCGTGTCTGTCTCAGTTATCTCAATTATCCTTGTGTCTGTCTCAACGCTTCCTTCTCGCCTTCTCCTCCGTTCATCCCATGCCTCTCTGCTTATTCCATTCCTCTCTGTCTGTCTGTCTGTCTCTTCCGTTCATCCCATGCCTCTCTGCTTATTCCATTCCTCTCTGTCTGTCTGTCTGTCTCTTCCGTTCATCCCATGCCTCTCTGCTTATTCCATTCCTCTCTGTCTGTCTGTCTGTCTCTTGTTTCTAACTGCCTCACTCCATTATCCCTTCCTCTTTACCCTTCACCTTTATCATACCGTCTAACCACTTGTCTCTCTCTTTCTCTCTGTCTGTCTGCCCCCCCCCCTCTCTCTCTCTAAATCCCCCAGATTTTCACATATATTACCCTAACGCTGTCTTTTTTTTTTTTTTCCTATACCGGCTTTCCTATATTTCATTCTGTATAATGGCCCACTTAACCCCTTCAGCACGAGAACTTTATGTATATTTTTATCCTTGTTGCCTTCAGACGAGTTTATTCACACACACACACACACACACACACACACACACACACACACACACACACACAGGAACATACATACATGCATACAAGACAAACATACATACATACACATATAAATACACACACACACACACACACACACACACACACACAAAAGCCTCTGGGAAGCAAGACCAAAACAAACACAAGGTGAAAACAATTGCCAGGAGCGAAACCCATGCTGGGAGGAAGAGGTGAGTGGGGGGAGGTGGAAGGGGGGGGGTCGAGTCTCCCCAGCTGGGCGTATAAAACATCAAAGCAAACATAAAACAAAGCTACCTTGAGCGGGGCAAAATTGAGGCCGCAAGCACGGGGAGGCTGGGAAGGAGAGAAAATGCGGTGAAGAATACTTAAGTCAATTTTAGTTTTTCATGCAGTCTATTGAAAGGACGATTTTATACAATTCTGAAGATATTTCCTAGAATGAAAGTTTATTGGAGGCTAAATCTTCCTCTCAAGATGAAAAAATATCTTCTAATCTCTACATATGTGTTTAGAAATAGCGAGGATAATTATATATACACGTACTAAAACCGTGTTGTTGACGACCGCCACTTCATTCGCACTAAATGAATCTGCACTAAATGAGTCTGTGCTAAATGAGTCTGCGCTAAATGAACCCGCACTAAATGAACGTACAGTATGCTAAATGAATCCGCACTAAATGAATCTGCACTAAATGAATCCGCGCTAAATGAATCCGCACTAAATGAACCAGCACTATATGAACGTGCACTAAATGAACCCGCGCTAAATAATTCCGCGCTAAATGAATCCGCACTAAATGAATCCACAGAACGAACTGGAAGGAGTAACTTAGAGCCATTATTAGCCTCTTTAGTACGAGGTCTTTTCTAAGGCAAATTAAATCGTCTGCCTTTAATAAGAGTAAAATAAAAATTACTCCTGAAGCCTGAAGGAAATTAGGAAAAAAAATGTAGAATTTAAAGTTTATTCTGTGGCCAAGAATAAAGGTAAAAATAATAAAAAACGCAAATGAATAGATAAATAGTAATGTGAATGAGCGCAAGACATAAAGGGGCAACACACACACACACACACACACACACACACACACACACACGAAGAAAAACATACAGCACAACGACATACCATAAGAAAAGAACCATAAGAGGGAGGAGGGGGAGAGCGTCGTGGGGGGGGAGGAGCGTCTTGAGGAGGGGGGCGTCTGGAGGGGGGTGGAAGGGTCGGGTTATCGCAGCTACTTCGGTAAACGCCCCTAAGCAAATATTTACGAGCTGGCGCGTAAATTTAGCAAGTTTATTTACAGAATGAAATATACCTTGCCCTCCCTTCTCCCAGACTCCTTCACGACGCGGCTGATGGTAGAATTAATGAAGGAAGCTGCTTCTTAATTGGCCAGTCGACTTCGTTATTTTT
>NC_136960.1:34541089-34588589 GCF_032717465.1 Coenobita brevimanus | reverse complement strand
GAGAGAGAGAAATACTATCAAATTTCACGCAGCATTTTGACTTTAATCATTTGAATACATTAAAAACATGAAGTAAATATAATTATATCACCCAGAATCGCATTTTATCCACTGATCTCTCTCTCTCTCTCTCTCTCTCTCTCTTACTAATGCGATCACCTTAATCATCTTTTCAAGCCCGAAATGAAAGAGAGAGAGAGCTGAGGAAGAGACAGACATGGATTACCTTGCAAATGAAATGTCTGTTGCAAGCGCCTGTGTCTGTCTGTCTTCCTCTCTCTCTCTCTCTCTCTCACACACACACACACACACACACACACACACACACACACGTCCTCAAGAGCCCCTGACATATATATAGAGGAACTTTTGGGGTCTCCTTTCAGTGCGGCGTATGCAGATGAGGAGGGTGTATGTCTTGCGCGGTAAACCTATGAGGGTAAATACTGCCATACTCTATCCCTTTCAGAGCCCCTCCACAAACACCGAGAGAGAGAGAGAGAGAGAGAGAGAGAGAGAGAGAGAGAGAGAGAGAGAGAGAGAGTTGCTTTGAGATTTATGAACAGTGTAAGATAAGCATGCCTGTGTGAGAATATGTAAAAATATGTATGCATGGGTGAGACAGCCAGTGAGTAAGTGAATGAGTCAGCTGAGAATTATGAGTGAAGGGGCAGTGAGCGAGTGAGTGAATGAACGAGTAACACACTAAATGAGATAGGGAAGTAAGTACCAAAGTGAGTGAACAGGTGTAGAAATCAGTCAAAAATACATGAAAGAGTGAGTGAGTGAAAAATGAGTACTTTACTTAAAGAGGGAAAGGGATGGACAGAAGGGAATGATGAAGAAGCGGAAAAAGTAGGAAAAAAAATGTGTAAAGATGGTGTTCAAAGTTGAGTTACATTTTTCAGGAAAGTTTCAAGACCCAACCAGCCACACACACACGTGTCTTCCACCCTATCTCCACCCTCCCTTCACCCTATCCTCGCCCTCTTTCCAACATCACCCTGTTCCCTACTCTCCCTTCGTTTTCCACACATTCACATTCTTGCATCAACATTTTCTCTTCGCATTCTATCCTCATTCTTGTCTGTGTGTATCCATTATCACCCCAAACCAGGCACAGTCCTTCTAACCTATCCTGACTCTCTTCATTTCCACCCAACATTCCCTGCAGTTCTACCTTCCCACTGTCTTATATAAACATCATCTTTTCGCTTTCTCTCTTCAATTTAGTCGGTACAAGGCCATTTTTATCTCTAGACTAACCAGTAAACAATCCTTCCACACTATCCTTTCGAAGTCACTCATCTCCATTCACTCCCTGTGTTCCCCTACTCTCACATTTCCGATATAGCAACTCTTCTGGTTTTTACTGTCATACATATTTTTTTTTTTCAAACACTCTCTTTCCTTTCCTTCTTTCGATGCACTCCATCCCCTTCCTTCTCCACCCCCGCAACAGATCCGACCATTATATTCTGATCCATCTTCCCTGTCATTCATACGAGTATATTAATTATTCTGGCTACAAACTTTCCACGTTTTCCACCACCCATATTCTCTTTCACATTCAGTAATAACATATCAATACCAGCTTGTTCTCTGTTTTCTACCCCCGTCCAAACCTCTTCTTCCAATTTGATGTTGATTTTGCAGGCTGCACCTCTCTCTCTCTCTCTCTCTCTCTCTCTCTCTCTCTCTCTCTCTCATTCCGTCAATCAGTCACAAATGCAGTTACCTACGCTGCACCAAACCCTCCATATCACCTTGCACTTCCATCACCTTCACTCCACTACTCTCAATTATACTTCTATCTTCTCCACATCTCACATCCACTGCATTTTTACACCTGTCAAACTCTCCCATCTACTCTCATAGCTTGCACATTTCATGGCCACTCTACTTATACCCTCACTCCCACTGTCACACCTACGCCACGTCTCATATCCAATACGTTTTCCTATCCATCATTCTCTCGCATGTAATCCCATTATTTCCACATCCCATGGCCATTGCACTCAATATTCATCACAAATTGAATATCTGCCTCTTTCTTTCTCTCTCTCTCTCTCTCTCTCTCTCTCTCTCCTACCACTACTACTTCACCACACTCATTCCTGGTCCCTTCTGCTTCACACCCCATACCTGTTCTAACTCTTCCACCTCCACCCCTACTCTCTCCATCTCACTCCACCATTCTCACAATCTCTTTCCTTCTTTTCCACACCCCACATCCACTCCACTCCACACTCATCACCACTTTCACCTCTGTTCTCTTCATCTCACTTTATCTTGCTTAATTTGTACTCACGTCTTCCTTCTTCTCCATCGATTCACAGAGCCACATCATCAAGACATCCACCATATCTTCCACTTATAACGTCATCTACTCATTCTATATTAACTAACTGATACTCATTTCTCATCTCATTATCACTCCATCAGCTTATGCAACACATTCCCCGCACTTCACTTCTCTCATCTCCATTTCCATTCCCACAGCCACCCCACCTATTCCACTTTACTCCCTTCTTCTCCACCTCCACCCTCAGAGCCACACCACACTCCATCACTCTCTTTCAAGCTTCTACATCCATTTCATTTCATCCCACTTCCTCATTTCTCATACATCCTAACAGCGACTACACTAGGACACGCTCCATCACTCACTTCCACCTCTTCCTTCTCCATTTCCACCTCTATAGCCACACCGCATACTCTCACCCCACCTCCACAAAGCTAGGTGGAGCGGGTGGAAGCGGGCAAGCTCTCTGGCGGATGCCCGTTATTTAGCTCCGGATTCTCAGCTAATTTCCTGCCTTTTACCCCGTAGCGTGGACCATATTCTGGGGAGAGAGAGAGAGAGAGAGAGAGAGAGAGAGAGAGAGAGAAAGAGACATTCATCTTCAAATCCCCCACCATCACCAACACATCCATCTACACCCACACCCGTTACCTCCCCCATCCTCACCATCCCCACACTCCGTCCCCACCCACACACTACCATCACCCCCACTCACTCATCTCCCACCCCTTTCCCCACCTACTCCCTCCCTTCCTCTTATCCCCACCACCTTTCCCATCAACAGGCCTATTTTCATTTTTTACCTCCCATCTTGTGCTTCATCCTCCCCTCCATTACCTCCCCTTCCTCCCCTACTCTTCCCCCATCTCCACCCCCACCTCCATCCCCATTCAAGTACATATATTCCTACCCCTGTCTCTTCACTTCCCATCCTTAGCCCCACTCTCACCTTCCCCTCTCATTCTCCCCCTCCCCTCTCCTCATCTCCCCTCCTCCTTTTCCCCCCTCCTCCTCCCCTCCACCCACGTCCACCTTAGCTTGTTTAAGAGCTCCGAGTTAATGGCTTTAATTTTCTAAAAAGCATAAAGACCTGGAGAGAGAGAAAATTAGTGGAAATTCACTCTAAGTTTCTTTCTCTCCCCCTCCATGACAATAAAAATATCACTGCCGCCTAAAGAATGTGACAAAAAAGCATCGTGGTGCAAAATGAATGAAAAATCCCCCCAAACACACCTACTCTCTCTCTCTCTCTCTCTCTCTCTCTCTCTCCACGGCGCAGCGATAGAAAAAAAGAAAAAAAAAGGGCCGACATGCGCAATGGACCTCTTCACCCCGAGAGGTCTTACACCAAAGCCAGAGAGAGAGAAAAGAAAAGAAAATCGTCCATCATTGGTAAGACTATACTAAAACAAGACTTCAGACCCCCTACCGTGCCTGACCTAAATAATATCGACCACCAAAAGCAAAAATAAACTGGAACAAGACGTCGTTGCACCAGAAGCAAGTATAGTCCAAGGTTCATATGAAACATTCCTTCTCCGGCAGTCCACCATCCTCCTTTCGGGGGTAGGGAAGGAGTTAAGGAACGTTTAAATAACCCGGTAGAGACGCCGCTCGGTTACACCAGTGCCATCACTTGAAGGCGTTCCTCTCCATCGCTACATACCGAACTAATTTCAATCAACCCCCTCTACATCTGAAGTGAATAAAATCGTCTGTCAGGAGCAAGGCAAAACGAGACATCGCCGTATTGAAGCGACTAATTGCATCAATCCTGTACGCGTGACTGGAGAAACACTGATTAGAGAGCTGTGATTGGCTGCACAACACCGAGCAAATGAAGGAATTGCGACCAACTACGCGATTATCCGATTGTGAAGGAGGAGGGGGGGGGAGGGAAATACTTCTTCACACCGCATAATCTTCAATACTTTTTATAGACTTGGCAATAATTATTAAGCATTAAACTGCGTAGTCATCACTAATTTAGACTCCTGCACAGATATTTTATCAATAATGAACACTTTATTTTCAGAAATTTTGGGCGGTAAACAGAATTTTGCGCTGTGATGTGTATTAAACTGAACTTTGACGGTGTTGTGCAATCCGTAACACCGACTGAGCAACTCCTGCACTTTAAAATGCACCACATTACAAGGAGTCATCACACACACCACAAAGCCAGTCAGGAGACAGGATGTGTGTGCTGGGCATTCCCCAGGTCCTGTCCTCCCCACTTACTCTTTTTTTAATCAGCCCATACACCACTGACCGGGCTAATGTATGGCCCGGCCTGCACTATATGTGCAGGGAATCTTTCAACGAAAAAAAAAGGAGTCATTTGTGCTTTGCCCAGTAACTGGCAGCTACATTGCAATATTTCATTATTTGTTGCTCAGTCATCACTACTGCACTACATTTACGAGCATTTTTATTTACGTAGTCAACCGTAGTTTAGCAGTTACGGTTGATAAGATTTTAAGCACGTCCGGTCACCAGTATTTCGTAAATCACCAGCATCGTTCTGCGCAGTTTACGAGCTTCCCGCCCAGTCACCAGTGCGCGAGTATTAATATTGTACTGTTACGACCTCACTGCGGATAAACTGAAGTGTCATGATATTTGGGTATCATCAGACGAATTGATTCAGAGTAACTCAGTTTAGAAATGAAAAGGCTGGACGTAGCCTTCAAGAACACCTTCACAATTAGAACCCTTCCCGAAGCTGAATAAAATAGACCGGGATTACTAGGAATTAAGATTATAAAGCGTCATCGTAATGAAGGAGTTAATTAGCTGAGCTTTTATAACAGAAGCTTTGGAGTTATTTTATGTCTATATATCTATTTATCTATATATTCGTCTTTGTTAACCTTTCCTCTCTCTCCTGATTTGGTCTTGGGAGACAGCGTTTTCTTTGGAGCTATTTTACATTTCTGTTCTGCTTCATCATCATTTACTTCAATGACTTTCTCAGCTTCCACCTCTCTCTCTCTCTCTCTCTCCTATTACAACTTTTCTTCCTCTCTTATTACTCCTGACATTCCCCCCCTCTCTCTCTCCTATTCGAACTTTTCTCCCTCGCATTACTCCAGACATTCCGCTCTCTCTCTCTCTCTCTCTCTCTCTCTCCTATTTACCTTCCTGCAGTCTTCTTATCTTCATATTTATCTTCATGGTCCGTCCTCCTCCTTTCCATTTCTCCCTTCTCTCTTTTTCTTTTCTCCCTTCCAGTTCATCTCTTTCCCCCTTTTTTCCCAACATCTCCGTTCTATCACTCCTTTTTCTTTCATCTCCTCTCTCCTTTCCTCCTTCTTAGTCTTCTTTCCTCGTATATTTCACTAAGTTTACGTTCTTCCTTCTCGTTTTCATCTCCCCCAAAATCTTAACGTTTGTGCCATTTTTCATTTTTGCATCTTCCCTTCTTTCTTTTTTTCTTCAACTTATGGCATTTGTCATAAATTCCTCTCTTCTCCACTTTATGTATTTCTCTCTCTCTCTCTCTCTCTCTCTCTCTCTCTCTCTTTCTTTTTAACTTCTTTATTTCCCCTCACTAATTACACTTACTGAAAATATCCGCTTTTTTTCTATCTTCTCTACTGTATGTTATTCTCTCTCTCTCTCTCTCTCTCTCTCTCTCTCTCTCTCTCTCGGCTCAGTTCCGTCACACCTCGTTATGGCGGAGGTTTAGCAGGGAGCAGGAAATGTCCACCGGTTTTTTCTTCTTGTCTTCTCCCCTTCTTCTCTCTGTGTCCTCTTTTCTTTTTGTCTTTATTTCCTTTCTCTTTTTTCTTTCTTATTTTTTCACTATCTTCTGTTTTCTCTTTCCTCTCTCTTTCCCCTGATTTTTTTTCTTCTTTGGTCTTCTTTCCTTTTCTGTCTCTCTCTATTGTCCTCTCTTTTTCGAACTTTCTTTCTCCTGTATTTTGTTTCTGTTCTTCTCGTGTTTCATTCCTTTTCCCTGTGTTTCGTCTCATTTCTTTATTGTCTTTCTATTTTTCCATATTCCTCTCTATACCTCCTTTTTTCCTTTTCTTTCTCTTCTTTTCTTCTCTCATTTTCCGTGTCCCGCTTCTGTTTATTTTTTATTTTTTCTTTAGTTGTCTTTTCTTGTATCTGTCTTTATTCCTTCTTTATATTCTCTCTTCTACTGCCTTATGTTTTTGTCTTTCTCTTCCTTTGTTCTTCCTCTGCTTCCTTCCTCTCTCATTTTTCTGCCACATTCCTCTCTCTCTCATTCTCTCTCTCTCTCTCTCTCTCTCTCTCTCTCTCCCTGTTACTCTTTCTCCTACTGCCTTATGTTTTGGTCTTTCTCCTTCTTTATTGTTCCTCTACTGTACTTCCTTTCTCATTTTTCTGTCGCATTCCTCTCTCTCTCTCTTTCTCTGTCTGTCTGTCTGTCTGTCTGTCTGTCTGTCTCTCTCTCTCTCTCTCTCTCTCAGTAAAAATATAACATTAGCGTTACTCAAAAACTTCTGATTTTCTCGGGCTTAAGTGGACGAATATTTTGGCTCAAGTTTAGCAATATATATAACCCTGCATGCATTTCCGGCCAAGGGGTGCGGAGAGGGGAGGCCAGGCTGGATATCTGACTTGTTCATCATCAGTATCATCGTCGTCGTCGTAGTCGTTATCGTCATCATCGTTGTCCACCGTCATCATCGTTGTTGTTATCGTCAATATCAACTTATCATCACTATAATAATCATAATCATAATCATCATCATCATTACATCACTGTCGTCATCATCATAGTCACCTTCGTCATCGTCAACATATTATCATCGTTATCATCATCATCTTTGTCATCATCAACATTATTACCATCATCATCATTAACGCCACCATCATCATCGTTCTCATTGTCATTATCGCCATTATCATCACAAATATTACCGTCATCACCACGGTATTCACATTATCATCATCGAAGCTGTCGTCATCTTTCCTCTCATCACCACCGTCATCAGTAACTGCTATGATAATCACTTCCTTCATCACCATTTCCATCATCATCACTGTCATTTTATTATCATTCTCCTCCTTAGCATATTAATCAGAATCAGAATTCACAAATATAGACAATGTCGGAAAACCATCATTAAAAAAAAAAAAAAAAAAAAGATAAATACTTCAGAAAATAGCGATCCACTACAAACTCGGCTGATGGCATCTTGTATGTTGTGTGAACGGTTCAGTCTGCGGGTGTGGGCGTGGGTGTGTCAGTGGAAGCCGGAAATCAAAAATTATGCAAGTCAGATATTAATAGGCCTGAATAAGCCGTGCCGCAAAACACAAGAAATCGGTCGGCGAGTGCAAGAGGCGAGCTGAATATTGATCACCCGGCATTCATCAAGGAAATAATGATACAATGCAAAATAATATTCCTAACTGCAGTATTCCCTGGTGTCGTTATTCTTGATTTTCTCCCACCCCCCCTCAAGTATTTTCGGTATGCGTGTGTATTTTTTTCCACCAACAGAACAAACAAAAACTAGAAAAACAAATATAAGTTTTGCAATGATGAAACTTCTGCCAGCTGCTGGATTCTCTCTCTCTCTCTCTCTCTCTCTCTCTCTCTCTCTCTCTCTCTCATTTCCTTTCTTTTGTCTCCTATCAATCGTGCCACGGTCTATATACCCAACTGATTTTCTCTTTTCTGAGAGAGATAAGTGTGTGGAATTCTTATTTGCATGTGTGTGTGTGTGTGCGTGTGTGTGTGTGTGTGTGTGTGTGTGTGTGTGTGTGTGTGTGTGTGTGTGTGTGTGTGTGTGTGTGTGTGTGTGTGTGTGTGTGTGTGTGTGTGTGTGTGTGTGTGTGTGTGTGTGTGTGTGTGTGTGTGTGTGTGTGTGTGTGTGTGTGTGTGTGTGTGTGTGTGCGTGAAAAATGCTGCTGTGTGTATAATGTGTGTCTAACTGACGTGAAATCATGATGAATCCACAAACACACACACACACACACACACACACACACACACACACACACACACACACACACATTTGCATAAAAATCCACGTCTCCACACAACACAGCAAGCATATATCCACATAAACTGTTCACATCCAGTATAACCACACATACACAGACAAGCGTGTTCGAAGCCCAACGAAGCCTACTTGCAGATGCGTTAGATATGCATAGAAACGCCAGTTGTGAATGAACCTATAATTACATGCAAATTCAGCCATTATAAACACAACTTCGGGGGCGGGGGGGTTGATGCTGGCTGGAGGAACATACTGACTAGTACCTATGTAAGTTTCATGATCTGGGGAACGTTTATTTAATATCAGACAATGGCTGAAATGTTTAAAACGAAGGATAACCGTATGCTTTTCAATTTCAGACACTATCATCTTCCCTTCTCACTCCCCTCCTAATACACATATCCCATCCATTTCCCAAACATCTCTCTCACCCAATACACAAAACCCCACCATTTCCTTCCCCTATTCTCCAAGACACACTGACTTATTCTACATACATGTCTAACCATCGTCATTCACAACATTCTTTTCCAAACTACATATAAACATAATCCTGCACTCTCGCCTAACCAACCCCTCTCTCTCTCTCTCTCTCTCTCACACACACACACACACACACACACACACACACACACGAGCGTCCTTCCATAAACAACACATATACATCTCCCTCCTGCCCCACACACACACATATTAAGACGGAGATATTAACAGGCACACAACCTCCATCGGATTCTAAACACACACACACACACACACACACGCACACACACACACACACACACACACACACACACACACACACACACACACACACACACACACACACACACACAGCCTGCACCCCTCTCTCGCTCTCTCAACATACGCCAACTCATTTACGAAGAACGTGACCTTTCCTCGATGAATTAAAATCGATCAGCATTGGCCCGTGTGGGAGGCCCGATATCTATCTGTTTCCACTGCCCCCCCCCTCTCTCTCTCTCTCTCTCTCTCTGCAGCGTCTTCGAGCCTCGATATTAAATTAGGTCCCTCATGGTTCTCAGGTAATGCATATCAAGTATAGAACGCTGGGAGTTTGGGCGGATAGGGATGTGCGATATGGTATGGACGATGTGGGAGCGACAGAGGGATGATGTGGACAGGTGGAGAGGGGTGTGAGGGGATGTGGGAGGGATAGAGGGATGAGTTGGGCAGATGGACGAGGGTGTGAGTGGATGTAGGAGGGATAGAAAGATGATGTAGACAGGTGGAGAGGGATGTGCGAGGTGTGGAAGGGATAGAGGGATGATGTGAACATATTAGAGGCTGGGAGATGTTAAGCACAAGACGCTAGGTAGGGATGTGGTCTAAGGGATGTGGGAGGGATCATGAGGGATGTGGTAAAGAGAAGAGGGATGTGGGGAAGCCGTAGTAGGATGGCGAATTAAGGAAGCAGGAAGGATGCGAGAAGGATGAAGGCTACGGAAAAGAGGAGAGATGTTGGAAGCTGTAGGAGGATGTTAATTTATGAAAATAGGAGAGATGATGGGGTTAAGAGGATGGATGTGAGGAGAGGAATGTTTTGGACTATGAATGGGGATTGGGGGACTACGAGGATGATGAGGGTAGGACAGAAAATTGACGAAAGTGGGACAGGAGTCTTCAGGTTGTCCAAGGGATGGGGTGGAGATGATATCGAGGGAACATATATACATAGTCAGGTCTTGAGATGCTGACGTGATAAGAAGAGATATATGGGAGGAGAGTGAGAGAGGGATGCTGGTGGTAGGAATGGGGATTTAAGGGATTTAGAGAGGGATTATAAAGATTATCCCTATGTATACAGGAAGGAAAAGAGATACAGAATAAAGAGCATTATGTGGAACAGATGCGTAGACAAGACGTAAGACTGTGGATGAGAAGGTATCATCACGAGATTATGGTCAAGATAGTTTAATTTATTGCGCACACACACACACACACACACACACACACACACACACACACACACACACACACACACACACACACACACACACACACAATACAAAAGGATGGTGGGCATAAACACACACACACACACACACACACACACACACACACACACACACACACACTCACTCACACACACACATACACGGAGAGAGAGAAAACACGACAGACAAAGGAAACAAGGCAGACAGACGGTGAAGAAACATCAGTCTCTCTCCTTTGTGTTCCATCCCGCATACACCCTAAACCCGCCCGTCTTCCTTCCTCGCCCCTCCTCCTCCTCCTCCTCCTCCTCCTCCTCCTCCTCCTCCTCCTCCTCCTCCTCTCTCTCTCTCTCTCTCTTGCCAGGACTTATTCTCTTATCTTTAGGAGACTCCCTTGCACCATCTCCGTACGAGTTTGTAACTTTTTTTGGAAACAGAGGGAAAATCTTTGTAAGAACTACGTCAGTGTGTGCTATCCTCTGTGATGCTGTTTCTTGATTTAATTCATGTCTTGAAATTCATCTCATTATCATTCTACGTATTTTTTCCTTTTTTTTTTTAATATGCATAATGTCAATGCATGTTAGTTCACGGGATACTCTAGGTCGAATTCTTTTTTTCCAGCCAAATTTCCTCCAGTGTAATTCCATTTTCATGCACAGATGTCAATTCGTGTTAGTTCGTGTGGCAGTGTGTCGTTAATTTTTACTTGACCTTCTTGTTGCAGAATCTTTAGCGGGAATATTTTTGCATGCACGGCTGTCAATGCAGGCTATTCTCTATGATGTTTTGTGGCCATTTTTATTCCCAGCTTGAAATTCCACTCGTGAAACCCATTTGAAGTTTTTCTCCATATACAGTTATCGATATATGATAGTCTGTGTGTGTGTGTGTGTGTGTGTGTGTGTGTGTGTGTGTGTGTGTGTGTGTGTGTGTGTGTGTGTGTGTGTGTGTGTGTGTGTGTGTGTGTGTGTGTGTGTGTGTGTGTGTGTGTGTGTGTGTGTGTGTGTGTGTGTGTGTGTGTGTGTGTGAGTTTACACTGTTCACCATCTTTCTATATCCCCTCCCCCACTCTCTCTCAGCGCATCCCATTCCATATCATATCCACGGCATAACCCTCTCTCTCTCTCTCTCTCTCTCTCTCTCTCTCTCTCTCTCTCTCTCTCTCTCACCACACCGCACCACTGTTGTAGAAAATGGTTATTGCTATTTCGTTTCTTAAAAGTAGGTCTCGCCTGCATGAAGCGAGGTTGGAATATATAGACCGTGTGTAATACGCTTATGCTGAGCCTCTTCCTCATGCCCCAAGCTATGTAAATATGTAAGTATAAATGCTGGGTTATTCTTGCTTTGCTGGTGAAAACTGTTTGCTTAAGTGACCAGCGTTGTGTAAATGAGACCGCAGCGTTAGTAAATCTGCATTATTTTTTAAAGTTATCACTATACTTATCCACGCCCCCAGGGATGTAAATACGTAAATACAAATGTAATATAACCTAAACCTTACTCTGAGTTTCCACCAGAGCACCCAGCTGTGTAAATGTTTATGTCACTATCCTGTCTTTTGGATTCCGTTTTGAACTCCTTCCTTATTCCTCCAGCTTTGTAAGTATAAGTATCACTGAATTATTTTTGGATTCTGTTTTGAAATCTCTCCTTCCCTCCTAATACCACCAACAATGTAAATATAAATGATATTGAATTATTCTATGATACTGCTTTGAACTCCTTCCTCATGCCACTAACTCCGTAAATAAGTAAATGTGCACACAGCACTACTTTGGATTCAGCTTTGAACTCTTTGATTCTGCCACCAGCCCTGTAATTTAGTAAACGTAGACAGGATATTACTTTGAATTCTAGTTTGAACCCTTTCCTTATGGTACCACCAGCTCTGTAAATAGGAATATCATACACATCCTTATTTGTATTCTGCTTTGAACTCCTTTCTCTGGCCACCAGCGCTGTAATTAAATGTAGACACAGCATTTACTTTGGTTTCTGCTTTGAACTCCTTCCTCATGCCACCAGCTCTCTACACTTAAACGATTCAATTTTGGACTCTGCTTGGACGACCTGAGCAAATTAGATCCGTCAAGTATTGGTGGGAGGGGGAGGGGAAGAGGGGATTTATTATTGAAAACTCTTGCCGAATGGAGTGGAGCGATGAGGATGGGGGAGTGTATGAAAGAATGTGGCGGAAGGAATCGTTGCTGAGTAGGGACACAGATCCAAGGAGGTCCTAGTTATAAATCCACTCCACACAATACGACATTTACTCTAACTTGACAAAAATTTCAATCGCCTTTCTGCCTACTTGATGGCCAAATTATATCACAATGGAGGGCAGATCACACTAATAACCAAGGAGACTCATGCCTGGCTCATAGCTAAGGCCTCATTGAATTTCAAGGAATCGCAACACATTTCTAGTTGAAGAATTGGCCCAGTTCCGTCCGATGAAACAAAAATTACTATTGACAGGTAAACCACATCCCTTGTTGTGCGGATATGAGGAGGAAAGAAATATGATCGTTGCTGAGTAGGGACGGATATCCACATAGATCTCATTTCCTCTCCTTAGATACTGAAACTCCTTATCGTAGGGAGAATTATGGGACTGCTTCACATTGGTGTCGGATGGGAAGACTTGGCAGGTAAAAATAATGCACAAGGTTGAGACTGGAATACAACCACGTACTTTAAATCCGATCAGTCGTGCAATCACGCGGCGCCTGAGCACAGCACATCATCTACTAGCGAGCCACTCATTAGCTGACCTGGTGGACGAACTCGGAACAATTCATTGGTTATATGACCCAAATAACGAAACCAATCAATGTTCATCTAATATTGAGTCAACTGATGCCAACCAATGATAAACGTGTTTTTGTTTGTTTGTAAATAAATATATAATAAATATATACATACTGTATCCCTCTTTCTCTCTCTCTCTCTCATATATATATATATATATATATATATATATATATATATATATATATATATATATATATATACAGAGAGAGAGAGAGAGAGAGACTTGGGAACTCAATGCGAATTTTTGTTGTTCAGTCTAACCATTCCCCTCCTTTTTTTTCCTCTCCCTCCTCCTCCTCATTCTCTTCTTGTTTTAACATTATTATTATTATTATTATTATTATTATTATTCTGTGGCCTATTCTCCTCGCGGTGAATAGAGAGGTGGTGAATGTGATTGAAAGTCTTGTCATATTCAAAACTTGAACCATTTACAATATTAACATCGCCAGGCGTCACCTTGGACTCTCCTTCAGCGGTGGGGTGACAATACCTCACCTGAGAGAGAGAGAGAGAGAGAGAGAGAGAGAGAGAGAGAGAGAGAGAGAGAGAGAGAGAGAGAGAGAGAGAGAGAGAGAGAGAGAGAGCAGACAGCGGAAAGATGCTATTATGACTGTACGTAGTAAAATGAGGAAACTAACATACAGTTATAGTATATGCTTACAGATTCTTGGAAATGCTCATACAAGAGATATAGGTATAATAATGTGCCCGTATGCTGGAAATGTGCCAAATTAAATGTATACTCACAAACACTGCTAAGAAAATACATATACACATGCGTATATACAGATTAATATATATATATATATATATATATATATATATATATATATATATATATATATATATATATATATATATAAAGAATTACACGTACACTGCAACGGCCGCATAACAAAATTCAAGTTTGCCAATTAACCCGTAAGCGAAAAATGTACATCAAAATCAAACATATAATGTAATTCTCAAGTACACACACACACAAAAAAAAAAAAAAATACTGAGGATATACAGGTAAAATGGAATTATACATTGAAAAACGTACATTATGTTCGTATAAACCAACAAACCTTCCAAGAAATAATCAGAAACACAAATACGCAACCCAAATATACATAGCTATAAATGGCTACTGCAATGGCCATGAGGTGAGATTACAGTGTTTGGTAGTGCTGTGTTGGGTGATGGTAAAGGAAGGAAGATGAAGGGACACCAAGCATATGAAATCGTACGAGGCAAGAGACTTTAGAGGATGAGGATCAGGAGGGAGAACAGTAGGATGAAAAGGATGAAGAAGAAGGAGGGGGAACTAGTGTAACAGGGAGTAAAGGAAGAATTAGGAGAAGGAAAAGGAGGAGGAGGAGAAGGGAGAGTAAAAGCAGGTGCAATTGGAGTAAAAAGAGGAAGCGAAGAGAGGAGAGGGAGTGGGAGGACGAGGGGGAAGTAAGAGAGGAGGAGACAAAGGAAGTGGGAAAGGAGAAAAGAGGAATGGAAAGGAGGAGATGGGGAGGGTGGGGAAATATGAAGCCAAAGTAGGAAGTGAGCGAGAAGGGGAGAAAGGTAACGGAGGTAGGCAGGGATATGAAAAAGAAGAGAAGAGGGAAAAAGAAAAATATTAAGGAAAAGAAGAGACAGAAAAGAAGGAAGGTAGCATGACCGAGGTGGCCTGTATGATCCTGGAAGCAGAGGAGAAGAAGAAAGAGAAGAAAATGAGTAAGAAGGAAAGAAAACAAGAAAATAACGCAGGAACAGAAGTAAAAATAAGAAAAGGTTGGATGATGAGCATGATCTTTGAAACATCGTCAATACAGCCCCAACATCTCGTGCAATATTAAAGAAGAAAGTAGAACACGAAGACAAGGAGCAAGAACAAGGGTAACAGTTAAACGAGGAGGAATAAGAGAAAGAATAAGAAGATCCCTGAGTGTGTGTATGATCTCTGCAACATCCTCACTACAGTCCCAGCTGCCTAGTGTAATATTCTCTTATTTGGGTGGGAGTTTCACCTGCCTAACCGTGTTTCCGGTTTACAAATTGGATTTTAACATCGCACTGCCGGAAAGCCTACATACAGGTGAGATTGGGTGGGGGAGGGAGGAGGAGGAGAGAAGAAGGGACGGGGGAAAGAGGGAAATGAGAGGAAAGAAGGGGAAGAGGGTAAGGAAAAGGACGAGAGAGGAGAAGGCTAGGGAAGGGGGGGGGGAGGGACGAGCAGGGCGAGGAGTATGAGAGAGAGAGAGAGAGAGAGAGAGAGAGAGAGAGAGAGAGAGAGAGAGAGGAAAGGGAGAAAGATAAAGAGGAGAGAACACAAAGTTACGTAGGGGCAGAGACAGACGAAGGAAGAAGAGAGACGTAGGGAGAGGGGAGGGAGGAGAGAGGTGGAGAAAACAGGAAAAACTGGAGAGAAAGATGGGGACGAAGAGGAGAGAGGGGTAGGTAGGCGAGGAGAGTAAGGGAAGGGAGGGTGAGTGTCAGGTAGGGTTGGAATATGAGATGTGGATGGTAGTGAGGAGGGAGACGGTAAGGAGAGAGAGAGGAGAATAATTAAAGCGAAAAGAGGGAGGACTGAATAAATGTTAAGTAGAAAGAGAATTATAAAGAAAGGAGGACAAGGAAGGGATGCATAAGAAGAAAAGAGGAGGACATGCAAGAGAAGAAAAGATAACAAATGAGAAAGAAGAGAGGAATGATTAAATGAGGAATAGAGAAAGAACTATACAGAAAGAGGGACAAGGAATGGATGCATAAGAAGAATGTGATAAATATGGGAAGAAATAATGAATACATAAGTGGAAGACTGAGAATATATATCGATGAAGTGAAGCAGATGCATAAAATGATGGAGAAGAAAAAAAAAAGAGTAAAAAGAGGAAAAGAGAGGAAGGACAGGGAGAAGGTGATATGAAGGGGATGAAAAGTGTTGGGTGAAGGTCAGTGCATATCAGGAAGAAAGGGGGATGGATGCAGTATGTGAAAGGAAGAGTGAGTGGGATGGATGGGAAGGTGAGAGGATGAGGTATAGGTGAAAGGTAAAGAGAGAGAGAGAGAGAGAGAGAGAGAGAGAGAGAGAGAGAGAGAGAGAGAGAGAGAGGTAAAATAATTAAAGTCTGCTAGTTTTATACAAAAAAAAAAAAAAAAAAAAACGAACGTACCTTCGTTTTAACTTAAATCTTTAGAGTTTGTAGATGAAAATTCCAGCCGTTTTTTCTTCGTTTCTTAACTTCTGGAAAAAAAAGAAAAAAGTATAATAATAATAATAATAATAATAATAATAATAATAATAATAATATAAATAAACAAGTAAGGGGTTAGGGTGATATGAGTAAAAGGCAGAGAGCCAGAAATGTAGAGAAAGTCGGGATAACTTAAGAAGATGACTAGTAAAATATCTTCGGTGCAATGACGTGAATAAATAAATAAATTCTATGTATGTTAGAGTTAATGGTAATAACGTATCCACCTTTCCCAGACTGTGAGAAAGAAAATCTGAAACTTCCTTATATCTGAGCCACTTCTTCAAACAACAAGAGAATCACATAAAAAAAAAAAAGAGCAATCTAGACAGCCTTGTCATCTGAAGTATTTGCGGTAATTTCTCTCATCAGTAATCACACACACACACACACACACACACACACACACACACACACACACACACACACACACACAGGTAAAGACCTCTCTAAAACTTAATGGGATTTGGATTTATACGTCTCAAATAGCACTCTAAATACTCAACTATCCACCTAAAAACATCTGAAATTTAGGGTATATTTGGTAGTTTTTTGGGTGTCATCAATAGTAAACACACTTAGTTTCTCATTCACAAAACTCATATATATCCAACTAAGATCTTCGAAACATACAGGGATATTCAACCACTTCTTATCCAATTAACCGTACCTACAAAACATACAAGGATGCTCAGCCAACTTCTTATCAAATTAAAAATAACTTTGAAATTTAAAGGCATACTCAGCCACTTCTTATCGACTTAAAATATCGTGGAAATTTGAAAGGACATTCGGCCAATTATTCACTTAAAAATAGCTTGGAAACTTAAAGAATATTCGACCACTTCTTATCCACTTAATATATCTAGGAAACTTAAAAAGATATTCGGCCAATTATCCACTTTAAAAAAAACTATAAAACTTGAAGGAATATTCGGCCTTTTCTGTTCCACTTAAAAATGTCGCTGAATCTTAAAGAATATTCAGCCACTTCGTATACGATTTAGTATTATCTCTGACAATCGTAAAGTATATTGAACCCCTTATCCGCTTAAATAAATGTCTCTGAAACTTAAAAAAGGAAATTCAGCCACTTCTTTCACCCAAGTCGTCCCTCTCCCCAACCCAGTGTCATCAACATACGCCAAATCGAATCCCGGGAGAGAGGAAGGGAAGTCACGACCCACGTAAATGTCGGTAAACGTCGGAAAGGCCTCTTGTTTTGCTCCCTGGCGATTGGCTGGCAAGTTGCTATCATCATCATTCGCAGCCAATCACCTCGCTCGTACCTTCCCTGCCGCGATGGTGAGGCAAGGAGAGACGAAGGAGAGGCGGAGAGAGTGGTTGGACTGGGAGACACGGGAGGAGAAGAGACGAGAGATGGGATAGATGGGGAGAGACTGAAGAGAGAGCGGGGGAGACGGAAGGGAAAGGAAGGAAGAGAGATGCAGGAACATGGAGAGAAGAAGAAAGATGGAGATGGTGAAAGAGATGGTGAATCCAAAAGAATGGGGAAAAAAAGGGGGAGAGGGAAAGAGAATGGACAGATTCGGGGGGAGATGGGAGGGAGAGAGAGAGAGAGAAGAGGGAGAGGGAGATGAGGGAGAGAGAGAGAGAGAAGAGGGAGAGGGAGATGAGGGAGAGAGAGAGAGAGAAGAGGGAGAGGGAGATGAGGGAGAGAGAGAGAGAGAAGAGGGAGAGGGAGATGAGGGAGAGAGAGAAGGGGGAGAGAGAAGGGGAAGCGAGGGGGAGTGAGATACCTGAGGAAAAGCGGAAAGTATGTGGGGGAGTGTGGTACAGTGGACTGTGGTGGAGTGTAGAAATATGGAAAGCTGTGGTAGACTGTGGAGAATTTTAGGGGGGTGGTGGAGGATGTGTGGTGTGGGTGAGAGTGTGATGCAGTGTGTGTGGGGAAGTCTGCTGAAGTATGGATGAGCTGTTAGTGTGAGGGGAAGGATAGTGGAAGGACCTGTCAAGTGTAAAGGCATGATGTATATGGATGGGCGTGATGAAGTGTGGTCGGGTGTAGGAGGGTGTAGGGGTGTATGAAGTAAAAAAAAAAAAATCAGAACACATCCATTACCTAACTTTATCCTCCAATCCCACGGCGCCTCGAAAAAATGGAAAATAAACGAAAAAGAAAAATCAGTCACAAGAGGCCAAAACCAAAAACAAACTAAATGAATAATCCAGAAGCACAGAAAAAAATACACATATGAAAAGGAATAACATTAAAAAATCCAAACACGATCGAAAAACAAAATAAAAACAAAGCAAAGCAATCAAAATCCTCACTTGGGCGCGAGGGAAAAAATGGCCAAAAATCCTCACCAACGTCGGCCCACAATCTCTTCAAAATTAGATTGTGTCAGCGAGCGAGGGTATGAGAGAGGCTGGTCTAGGGAACGGGCTCACTTCTCGCGTGGCAGATGGTCTATATGGCTGAATTGGGGATAATCCTGATATAAGACCGTCTAAGTTTTTCTATAAACCCTCTCCCCTGACGGCCGCTGCGATTTATTTATATTTTTATTGCGTTATTTGTTAGGGTAATATGCTAGATTTTTTTTTTTTTTTTTGGGGGGGGGCTTAAGCGAGGTCTAGGCCTATGTACACACGCATACATAAATACACTCATATACATTTACATACAGAAATACACATAAATTAATATATCACTTACATGTATCCTCACACAAAAGTATACACGCTAACATTTGCACACACACACACACACACACACACACACACACACACACAGTTCCCAAATACATCACACATACACAGATATACAGTCTTCATTTGTCTAATACCTATCCATCCATCAATCAATTTACCTGTAGTCCGTATTTTTATCTCTATATATCTAATTCATTTATCCATCCTATCACATTTTTTCCATATCATACAACTTTTAATATCGTCAAAATCTAGGTCACTCAAATTTTAATTCCCCTCCAAAACAATGTCACATATCTATCAGTCCATTAACCATCTATCTCCTCATCTATCTATCCCTTCGATATATCACAAGCATTTTCGTCAACCGTCATAGCAGCTTCAGTAACATCAAAAGCAAAGTTCATTTCCAATACTTTACAGTCTCCAAAATTGTCTCTACTTCTATCTAACCATCCAGCTATCTATCCACCCATCTATCCATCAGCCTAATCAATGTCTGTCATTTTCTCCAACCTCAAATTACATTCAGTGTCTGACATTTACACACACACACACACACACACACACACACACACACACACACACACACACACACACACACATATACACACACACACACAAAACTCCCATATTTTTACATTCCAAAAAAACTGCTTCTGTTCATGTCTATCTAACCATCCATCTATCTATCCATCTATCTTCCCAACTATTTATCCACGTATGTGCTTATCTATCTGACCCATTCACTACATTATCTTCCATCCAATTACCGTCAGGGCCGTAAAAAAAAAAAAAAACAGGGTCACTCCCTAACTAACCATTCATCTAGCTACTCCTCTATCTATCTGCCCATCTATCTCTCCATCTACCTAACCTATTCCCGTCATGTTTTTCCATCAAAAACAAGGCCAATATCCAGCTGTCTATCTATCTATCTATCTATCTATTTATCTCTCTGTCTACCTATCACTCTATACCGTTCGTTTTCTCCAGGGCCACAGTACCTTCAATATCATGTCTATCTATCTATCTATCTAGCCTATCTGTCGTTTTCTTCCAGGATCACAATATCTTCAACATCATCATCTATCTATCTATCTATCCATCTATCTAGCCTATTCTCGTCACTTTCTTCCATCAGATCACCCAGTGGCGTCAAAAACAAGGCGTCTCATAAATTTACACCCCAAAACAATGTATGAAGGAGCTGTGATGGAAAGAGGGTGACACTTAATTTTACAAAGACCCATATGATGGTGGAAGATGTGCTGATAGGCTTGGCGCTCCTCTCATCTCCCTCTTCATTTCCTCTCTTCATCTTCTAGTATTTCCTCTCCTCTTTCTCTCCTCTCGTCTCAGTTACTCTGTTTCCCTCTTTACTCTTTCTCTGTTCCCCTCCTCTTCTCACTTTCTCTCTTCTCTCCTTGGTTTCTTATCTCCTCTCCTCTTTATGTGTTCTCCTGTTCTCACTGTCTCTCTTCTTCTCTCCTTTTCAATCCTCTCTTCTGTCTCTCTTCTTAGTTCCTCTCCACCCTCATCCATTCTTTTCTTCTTCCTTTCCCTTCTGTTGACTCTCCTCTTGTTCCTTTCCTCTCCCCTCTCTCTCTGTCTTTTTCATACCTTTGGAAGTTCCATTTCTCTCCTCTTCCCTCCCTTCTCTTCCTTTCTTCTCTTCTCCTCCGCTCTCTCTTTTCCTTTGCTCATCTCTCCCTCCTTCCTCCTCTTATTACTCTCTCTCCTACCTTTCAACCAGCCTCTCCAACATTCTTCTTCTTCTCTCTCCTCTTCCTTCTCTCCACTTGTCTCACTCTCTTCTCCCTCTCCTCTCCTCTCTCCTCCCTCTCCTCTCCCACCATTCAGCTGTTCATATCTTTCGACTTTCCTCTCGTTTTTTTCCTCTCTCCTTTACATAAGAAAGAAGAGAAAGAGAAATACAGAAAGGGAATGAGGTGAGACAGATGAATGGAAATGAAGATGGAGGAGGAGGAGGAGGAGGAGGAGGAGGAAGGGATGGGGATTGGTGAAGACGAGAGATCAAAGGAGGGAGAAGAGGAGATGTAGGAAGGAAAGAGAAGCTGAAAGAGGAGGAGCGAAGGAGGGGGGGGGGAGAGAGAGAGAGAGAATGAAGGAAGGATGAAAGAACCTCTCTCTCTCTCTCTCTCTCTCTCTCTCTCTCTCTCTCTCTCTCCCGGTGACCCTTGTTAACCTTTTCCTTGACGTCACGAACCCTCTCCCCTTCCCTCTCTTTTTTCGTCTCTCTCTCTCTCTCTCTCTTTCTCTCTCCTTCTCTCTTTCTCCTCTTTCCTTCCTTTCTTCTATCATTTTCTTTTTCATATCAGTTTCTGTCACTTCATACTCTCCCTTCCCTCCCTTCCTCTTTGTCTGTCTGTATGAGTGTGGGTCTGTCTGTCTCATCTGCCATCTCTCATTATGATGGTGATGATGATGATGATGATGATGATGAAGATGATGATGATGATGATGATGATGATACCGGCAGCAATAATGATGAGAAGGAAACAGTAGACGATGCTAACTACATGATGATGTTAATAAAGAAAATGAAGATGTGGTGGAGTGTGTGTGTGTGTGTGTGTGTGTGTGTGTGTGTGTGTGTGTGTGTGTGTGTTACTTTATGAGCAGCTGTTTTAAAATGTGAGTAGAGTACGGAGTTGTGTGCCACGTATTTCATACCGTGCAGTGTGTGTGTGTGTGTGTGTGTGTGTGTGTGTGTGTGTGTGTGTGTGTGTGTGTGTGTGTGTGTGTGTGTGTGTGTGTGTGTGTGCTGTTAGCTTGAATATGTTTCCTTCAGTCGTTCTACATTCCGTATAGTATTTACATTAAGTACAGAAATTACAGTTTTATAGCGTGAAATAACAGTATGTCTTAGTGTGTGGCGCAGTATGTAAGAAGAGTAGAGTTGTGTGTGACAGTGTGCAGTGTGTAACATGTACAGTGTGTTATGTAGGCTGTGTGTAATTTGTAGAGTCTGGTTCAGCTGTGTGTGTGTGTGTGTGTGTGTGTGTGTGTGTGTGTGTGTGTGTGTGTGTGTGTGTGTGTGTGTGTGTGTGTGTGTGTGTGTGTGTGTGTGTGTGTGTGTGTGTGTGTGTGTGTGTGTGTTGGAGGTGGCTCAGTTGCTCAAGGAGGCTCAAAGAGGCTCATGAGGTATTGTCTAGCAGGAGATGGGGAGGGGGATGATGGGTGGGGGATGATGGGAGGGGGATGATGGGAGGGGGAATGGGGGAGGAACAGATGAAGGGGATGGAGGTGGAGTAAAAGAGGACATTGAGATGGAGTGAGGGGGGGGATGACAGAGCGAGGGAAGGAATGAGACGGAGCGAGGAGGGAATGTGATGGAGTGAGGAAAGGAGTGAGGTGGAGTGAGAGGGGTATGATGGAGTGTGGAGGGAATGAGATGGAGTGAAAGGAAGGAAAGGAGGAGGAGAGATGAAGGGAAGAGTGTGGTGGGGTGATGGGGGAAATGGGAGCACGAAAATAGGAAATAGACGGTGGGGGAGGAGTGAGTGGGGGAAATGGGGTGAGGGAGGGGGAGAAGAGAAGGAGGGGGAAGAGAAGGAGGGGGAAGAGGAGGAGGGGGAGGAGGCGGAGGGGGGAAGAGATGAGAAAGAGTGAAATGTGAAACCGACATGAGAAAAAGGCTGAGTAAAGAGGAAATCTCAGGAAGTATATTGTGTCCTTAATCACCCCGCTCTCTCTCTCTCTCTCTCTCACACACACACACACACACACACACACACACATCGCCTCCGTTCCCTTAAATTTCTTGCCCTTAACTCTCTCTCCCTCCCTTCCCCCCCCCCTCTCTCTCTCTCTCTCTCTCTCTCTCTCAGCACCCTATTCGGCGAGAACGATGGGAAAATATTTACACAAGACCATCTCCATCCCGGAACATGAATGACTCCATCTTGGGACGCTCAATGGTTGATCTCGCCAGCGGTAGTCTCGAGAATTGGGAGAGAGAGAGAGAGAGAGAGAGAGAGAGAGAGAGAGAGAGGGCTGTCATCACGCACGTTAGGTTGACATGAGAGGCTGACAAGGGTAGGATTTGCGTCCTTATGGCTGAGTGCGATGACTGATAAGGAAAGTCACTGCTCATAGCCTCTTAGTGGACCTGGAGAGAGAGAGAGAGAGAGAGAGAGAGAGAGAGAGAGAGAGAGAGAGAGAGAGAGAGATTGTGTGTGTGTGTTTACTGAGTATGTGACTGTGAATGTTTTTTATAATTACTTTTTTGTGCATATTTGACCCTTCATACATATTCCAAAAAGATAAGGTCAATTTGGTAACCTCTGAATGTGTTTGATGAAAAGAGGTTAAATAGACAACTTGACCTATTATGAATGACTGTATATAGGTGGGAGAAAAAATCGCCCCAGAAAAATATATTAAAGCCCATAGAGACACTAACACAGACTACATATTAGTTTCTACACACACACACACACACACACACACACACACACACACACACACAGCACACGTTCACAGACATATACGTCCATATTGCAAGTTTGTTTACGTTCTCATAAATCCAAGCCCTTACCCGAGATCCACGTCATCAGCCCCCCCACCCCTCTCTCTCTCTCTCTCTCTCTCTCTCTCTCTCTCTCTCTCTCCTGCGCGTTTTTCATGAAGAGTTTTTTTTAGTAAGGAAAAAAGTTAGAGAGAGCAGATGAAATGGAAGATAATGGTAGAGTGCTGGCTATCCGTAGGCTTTATAATTATTTTAATATATATTTTTATTAGCTTTCTCTCTTTTTATTTTACTATTTCCACGTAGCCACCTCCCTACCACCCACTCCCCCTCCATCTTTTCACCTTCCCACCTCCTTATGAATCTAACTTGCTTCTTAAAGAGGTAAAGTCACATTGGAGTTAAGACGGTAGGCGAGATATAAGGGACACGCGATGAAAAGGAATATTGTGGTGATAGACGGCAGAATGATCTAGCCTTGGTTATTTGACTGATATTTACGGCTGTTAATTTGTGAGCGTCTACCACATAAACTCAGTGGCAGTCAGTGGGGCTCGAAATCAGGTCAACAACGTCCCACAAAACGTGAGGCCAGTACCAAAGCGACCGAGCCATCTTGTCGCCAGTCAGTTTTCACCCTCGCCTCTGCCCCCTCCCCTCGCTTTACCTCTCCCATTCCCCCACACGCCCCCACAAGCTGCTGTCTGTACCATATATCCTGCCAGCGTCTATTTCCCAGTGTCATATACCCTACCGATGCCTATACCCCTAGTGCCATATACCCTGCCAGTGCCTATATCCCAGTGTCATATACCCTACCAGTGCCTATATCCCAGTGTCATATACCCTGCCAGTGCCTATATCCCAGTGTCATATACCCTGCCAGTGCCTATATCCCAGTGTCATATACCCTACCAGTGCCTATATCCCAGTGTCATATACCCTGCCAATGCCTATACCCCTAGTGCCATATACGGTACCCTACCAGTGCCTATACGATGGCCCTTAACTATATTATCCATCAACCGTACTGTCAACTCTGTAACGACCCACCGCCCGCTATTTCCACGGCACTAACTCTCTACCATTCACTACTTTCACGACAGTAACTCTCTACCACAAACCACTCTGCATTAACTCTCTACGATTTACTACTCTCATAACACTAACTCTCTACCATGTACTGCTTTCACGACACTACCTTTTTACCACATACCACTTTGCACTACCTCTCTACCATTCACTACTCTAGTAATACCAAATCTGTACCACTACCCATCAGTCCTTCCCAATATATACCATTGCCTCTCACTATAACTAAACCCGTCGCACATCCATTTCAAAGACGTGAGTGATACGCAAATGGATATATTTCACAGTTTACAGAATACCTTAACCACAGCCATTTCAGTGTTCGTTCCTCCATATTCTTGATTCTGTAAATGTTACCCACCCCATTCACGGAAGTGGGTAGTAAAGCCAAAACGATAATGATGTTGACAATACACACATCTATCACCTTAAAAAACTCTGCAAAAATCTGTACACTTTATCAACAATAATAATCAATTTCGGAAAAAATATGACGATATTAATAAATCAGTGTACGGCAAATGATACAGAAGCAACAACTACCATTACAAAAAACATGATGTATCTATTTTTCCACAGAGAGAGAGAGAGAGAGAGAGAGAGAGAGAGAGAGAGAGAGAGAGAGAGAGAGAAAAGCTGTATGAGATGAGAGTCATAAGGGTGGGAAATATTAACCTCGTGCAACATAACAAGAGTCCAGAGGTGGGCTGGTCGGTCGTAAAGAGAGAGAGAGAGAGAGAGAGAGAGAGAGAGAGAGAGAGAGAGAGAGAGAGCCGCAATGGTGAGGAACGCAAATGATGTGCTGTAAAATGACATACAACGAAGAGAGAGAGAGAGAGAGAGAGAGAGAGAGAGAGAGAGAGAGAGAGAGAGAGAGAGAGAGAGAGAGAGAGTGAGTGTTTGGTTGGGGCAGCCAGATTTGGGTGAAGCATCGCAATAAACCAGCAATTTTCTCACTCCCCCACTCGTCCGTCTTCCCTGCTGCACAAACTCTCTCTCTCTTACTGAACATTTCCTTTGGTTTATCAACAACTTTCTAGTCTTCTAATATCTCGTCATCCTTCTTCTACCTTTTTCTCCTGTTCCATTACCTTCTTTTTCTCCTCCTCCTCTTCCTTTTCCTCCCCCTTCCTCTCCTCCTCCTCCCCCTCTTCTTCCTAGTTCCCTCCGTCCTATATTTGTTTCACAGTTCATCCTTTGTCCTTCCCTCACTCATAAACATTCTGGCCGCTTTTCTTTCCATGGCAACCCACTTTCCTTCTTATTGTTACCTTTTACTGATTTTCTCCTTTATTATTCCTTTCCTTTCTTTTTGGACATACTTTCTTTTTCCAGATCTTTATTTTCATCTTTTCTCTTCTCGGATTTACATATCAATCTTTTTGTTTTTTTTACTACAATATTTTCGATATCCTTTTCGTCTTCCTTTACACATATCAACTTCATCTCTCTCTCTCTCTCTCCTTGCTTCAGCTTATCATCCTTTCTACCTCAGGAACCTCAATCAAGTCCCCATCTTCCATCCTCCCCATCTTCACACTTCAATTTCTCTTTCCTTCTCCTCCTATTTTCTCCTTTCCCACCTTCCGTATTTTCCTCTTCCTTCGTCCTCTTTCTGTTCCTTCCTTTCTTTTTTTACTTTTCCCATCTTCCTTGTTCATCTTCACAATTCCTCACATTCGCTTTGATCCATGCCTATCAGTGTATCTATTCCCCCCCCCCCATCAGGAGCGTAGGGGCCCTGGGCTAGGCTCTCCAGTCCCGATTTTTAAGGCGGTGACCATTCTCGTTCGCCCCTGAGTAGCATTATGTGAGAGATATACCCCAATCACCCGTCGGACGCAAACCTGTATGGGCCCAGTCTGGTTAAGCGCCTGAACCCACTAAACCACAAAGGACTAGGGGGTTGGGGTTCGATTCTTGGCACTCCCCTCTGTCTAAAAAGAATTCTCATTTCATCTCCGCAAAAAGAGAAAGTTGGCTCCATCGTGGATTATCCCAGCGAGAGGCGGGAGTGGGCGAGTGAGTGGGGGTGAGTGGGTGAGAGTAGGTGAGAGGGTGAGTGGAGGAAGGGGAGTAAGTGATGGAGGTCGAGTGAGTGGAGGAGTGGGAGTGAGTCGAGGAGGGGGAGTGAGTGGGGGAGTGAGAGTGAGTGAGGGAGGGAGAGTGAGTGGAGGAGGGGGAGTGACTGAAGGAGGTGAAGTGAGTGGAGATGGGGGAGCGAGTGGGGGGTGGGAGTGAGTAGGGAGGGGAGTGAGTGGGGGAGAGGGAATCAGTGGGGGAAGGGAAGTGAGTGAAGCTGGGTAAGTGGTAGGAGGAAGAGGGGAGAAATTGGAAGGGAGAGCATGGGGAGCAAAAAATGGAGGAGAGCGTGGGAGGAGGAGGATTTAATGGGAAGGAGAGGGAGAATGAGAAGGCTCTTGGTAAAAGTAGGGGATCTGAAGCAGGAAAAAGATGAGGAAGAGAAGGAGGAAAATGTGAAAAAACAACATAGGAAGATGGGAAGCAGAATAGGTATGAAGAGGGAGAGTGGGAGGTAAAGCAGCGGGAGAGGAAAAAGGGAGGTGGTGGAGAAGAAAAAAATGGGGAGGGGTGAGCAGCTAGGAGAAGCAAGGAATAGGAGGAGGAGAAAGAGTAGTAGTGGGAGGAGGAGGGGTAGGAGGAGGAAAATGAGAAAGAATAAGAGAGAGTTGGCTTCATCTTGGATTATCTGGGGACCCAATGACAGTGAGGAGTGGGGGGGAGTGGGGCAGGGTAAGTGGTAGGAGGAGAAGGAGGAGGAGGAGGAGGAGGAGGAGGAAAAGAAGAAGAAAATGAAATGAAGGAAGAATATGGAAAAAGAGAGGAACGGGAGAAGAAACATGAACGTTAGTAGCAGTGATACTAGTAATAACAGTCGCAGTAGCAGCAGTATTGGTAGTAGTAGCAAAAGAGGAGGAGGAGGAGGAGGAGGAGGAGGAGGAAAAGAAGGAGGAGGAGGAGGAGGAGGAGGAGGAGGAGGAGGAGGAGGAAGTGGCAGAGTGAGAAAGAATTCAAGGCAAATGATATGAAGGCAGAAAATACTGTATGAGAAAAAGAAAACACAAGAAACCACTGAAATGACAGAAAGAGAAGGGCGATGTGATAACTGAGAGAAGGCTGAAGGCAAGGAAAGAGGGAATAGTAGAGGGAGAGAAAACAGCTAGAAAAGTGAGGTGAAATGAAAATGAGGGCAGTAGAAAGAGATGATTAACATGAGAAAAGACAAAAAAGTATGGGAAGTGATCAGAAAAGAAAGAAAAAGAGAGAGAAAAGATAAAAATAATAACAAAAAGGGTTAAATAGGAAGGCAGAGAGAGAGAGAGAGAGAGAGAGAGAGAGAGAGAGAGAGAGAGAGACAGACAGACAGACAGACAGACAGACAGAGACAGAGACAGAGAGAGAGAGACTCATATATTACACACAGGAAGCTTTTTAATTAAGGGACTCATTTTGAACATTTGTCAACAATTTCGTTCAGGCATAAAAAATCTCATCACACACACTCCAGTTAACAAAAAAGGCGACCCCCACCAACGCCGTCAGGTATAACAAAGAAAGCCACAAAAAGAATTATATATATTTAAAAAGAGTAGGAGTGTTAATGGTTTAGTGAGTTTTAATTTTACGAACTTTCAAAAGAGACGACGTGGAAATAAAATAATGATAATAATAATAATTCATCATCATCATTATCATCATCATTATCATCACAGTGTCCATCATTCTCCACCTTAATGTTGTATAAAAGTAGGATTCACAGACGAAGACAAAGAAAGTACGAAAATATGAGAACTACCGCATCCAAAGCCTGTCCAGTGATATGGGCCACACCTTCATTTTCACATCATTCTAGCTCTGGAATCCTAAAGCCTAACCACTGGCACAATTATGTACGTTTCAGACGAGAGGGCACCACTATGACTGGCTCGGTCCGTCTGCCTCTCACTAGCGATTTTCGGATATGGGGTGGTTATGTCCCACTTCAGCGAATTTAACGGAGCCTCACCATACCTCATCAAACCATCTTCACACATACCTAGAGTCATGCCGTACATTATCAAGTTAAAAGAAAGGGGGAGTTGCCAGTCCTTCGCCGTGCGTGCCGCTGGAAGTCCTTCATCCATTCAAACTGATCCTGGCAGCGAAAAAACAAAACAAAAAAACAAAAGAAGCAAGAAAGTACAAATATAAACGTGTACATCACCTGGCAAAGCTTAATCTGATAGAATTTCAAGTGGGTAATTTTTATTTTCGCCAGTGATTCCACTTTTATATATAAAGCCCAGAAAAGAGTATAAAGCCTTTGTGAAGTTTTATTTTACGGATTGTCAGCAGAATAAAAATAAATAAATAAAGCGTTAGATGCCAAAGCGAAAAATTACTTACTTCAACTAAGCTTCATAAAAGGATTATAACTCGGGGAAAAATATGCATGTAGAAAAGCGTATATCTACAGTGAATATTTCAGAGCATTAAAATAACATAAAATCCAGAAAAAAAGGTTACACTATGTAACAGAAGAGTATAGGGCACGGTGGCGATACTATGAAGATTTTTAAAAAGTTTATATGTAAAAAAATCGTATATGCCAGACCAAAATTTAATCTGAAGAAGTTTCCTAAGGAGACAAAATAAGAAAAAATTATTAAAACAAAAAAGCGTATATGCTACGGTGCATTTTAATTTTACCAAGTTTGAAAATGGGGGGAGGGGGTAATTGGTGGGAGGGTGGGGGGCAAGGAGGCTTGGGATGAAAATGTAGCTGCCTGTTCGTCACTGAAACTTCTAAATTACTTCTCTTACATTCACTTTTTCACCACAGACACTTGTCCTTGAGTGGAATGTGGAAGCGTTAAGTGGCAAGTGGTCTAAGTGGAGTGGGATAGGTCGGGTGGTGATGGTGAGGGGTGGGGTGTGGTGTGGCGGTAGTGGGGTTGTGGTGGGAGGTGGTATTGGTGACGTTGTGTTGGGTGGTGGTAGGTGGGGTGGTGGTAGGTGGTAGGTGGGGTGTGAGATTGTGGGATGACTGCGTTATTTACTGATGGTGATCGTGGTAGCTGATGGTGGTTACGGTGATGGGACTTGGTGAGGTGGTAGTAGGGTTGTGGTTAAAGGTGGAGTGATTATGGTAGCCGGGTAGTGATGCTGGTGAGGGAGGTAGATGAGCTGGTGGTAGAAAGTGATAGGTGGACGGTAAGTGATGGTAATGACGGTAGAAGTTGGTAGGTGAGGTGATGGTGGTAGCTAGGGTGACGGCAGGTACTTGGGGTGACTGTGGAGGGGGACACCGGTGGGGAGAGATGATGATGATGGTCGAAGGTGATAAATAGTGGAAATGAAAGACTGGTTGATGAGGTGGTGGAGCCTGGTGGCGGTTGATAAAGGGGAAAGAGAAAAAGTGGCACTGGGTGGCGAGAAATAGTAGCTTGCGTGGTGAACAGTCACGGATCGCAGAAGAAAGTGTTAAGTGGTAAGAGAGATGGCCGATGGTTGGGTGGAAACTAAGAAATATCAAAGGCCAGATCAAGGTGAGGGACGCCTTCACGTGGTGGCATTATTGTAACCAGGCGACTCAACTATCTGATTATACAAAAGTCCCTCAACACCATTCCTATCCCCCGAAACGAGGACGGTGGACTGTAGGAGAGGCCACCTCAACCTGCAGTCCACCGGGTTCACCTTTAGATAAGTCTGGGGTTGGCACTACTTATATTAAAGAGAATTCCAGAGACCATGACGAAGGCACTGAAATAACTAAATGTGATGGTGAGTACAGTGCAAGAGAATGGCCTTCAGTATTAGTTTGGCCGCGATAATGAGGGCTGGAATGATAAGTGTGAAGGGAATTAGGACTCACGTTACCCAGAATTCTAACAATAGTCTCCTGCTTTTGTTTTTTCTGGTTTATGTACCTTACCTTCTCTATTTACAGATGTGAAAGTAGATGACGATGATGATGATGATGGTGTCAGTAACGCTTAACTGATGATGGGCGATGTGTTATTGATGATGATGATGATGATGATGATGATGACGTTTATCCACAGAGAACAATACACCATCCTTCACTGTATCACCAAACACACTCCCTCATCCACATCACCCTCATCACAAATAAGAAACTTTGCCCTCATCACCAGTCATCACAGCTCAAAACAGCGCTCCATTACAAGCCACATCAATCACCACATCGGTTCTACATCGCCCCATAAATCAGTCCCCAAGTGCTTTCCAAACTCACCACACACATCTCACATTGCTTAAAAGTTGACTCCCAAACAGGTCACTCTCGGAACATCTGTATCTCGTGCAAAATATACTGTCCTCATAGATAAGCATACGGAGGGTAGTTCATATATTACGCATCCCAGGTCATGTGTAGTGCTGGAAGGGATCAGTGTTACCTGGGTCTACCTGTAACATTATCCTTTTTCCCGTGTGTCTGACTATGGGTATAGGCTTCACAACCCGCTCCCGGAGTCCAGCAGTTCTCCTGCATACTATGTATCTCCACAATACACTACTTCGCCGCTAACACCCACCGTCCACACTGAATACATGATAGGACTGGCTCATACAGGACTGATGTATTCGTATTTGCAGGGGTGTTTTTACATGTCGGCATGTTTTTGGCAGATCAGTAAATTCTGCTTTAACTAAATTCAGCCCTTAAACTATCCACTGCACCAGCCATGATTCGAACCCGGATACTTTAGGACAGCAGGCCACCTCTCTACCGACTCGGCCACCGTCTCCCTCTTGATCCAGTAACTCTTTTTATGTTTTATGGTGTCTGCTTTTTACATTCACTGATTGCATGGCTAATGACTAATTTCGCGAAGCAGCAAAACATCAACGCTCCTCACACCACCTGATTGGCCGTTCGCACAACACACGAGAACTGGAATGAGTAAAATATAATCCATTCTGAGTACGGCTTTCACTAGCATTCATTTAAAAGTTTCTCTCTCTTTCTCATTATTCTTCACTTTAAACCACTATCTACACAGCTCTTATATAGTTATCTAAATCGCATCACCCCACTCCATATTATAAACATGAGTATTTTTTGCTTCACCACGCCAGAAATCAACTTTCAGCATTGTTCTCTACATTTTCCACTCTCCTATTTCCACTTCAACGCTCCGCAACAATACGCCACCACCACCACACAACCCTCCACCACACCACATCATCATACAACTCTTCACCACATCGCCTTCTACCACGGGTACACGCGCCCTCGTCTTCACAACCCTCTATCCCTTCACCACACAAGCCTCCATCACACCACGCCACATTCACACCATCACACTACGCCACACAAACAAGCAACCTCCCACCGCACCACTCCACCACATCAAATATCCACTTAATACACCATCCACCACCACTCCATCATATTACCCTCCACTCCACACAACCCTCAACCACAACGACCTCACAAGCCACGATTCCACTTCAACACATATCACCCTTCACCACAAGCCAAAAGGGGCCTTCTTCTTCCTCCTCCTCTTCCTCCTCCTCCTCCTCCTCCTCTGCCAACCAACCAACAAACTTTTCCGCTTAAGCAAAACTCAAGAGAACGCCTAGATGACACTTGCTTTAAACTTGGGTCTAATTTGGGGGGTCTTAAGGGGGGTCTAAAGGGGGCTGGAGTGGCATGCAAAGGGACGAGGGGATAGGAGGGGAGGGGAAATAATTATCCATATCCACGGCCTTCATCTCGCGGGGTAATAGAGGCTAAGTGGATGCGATTAAGGGAGGGACGAAAAAGAAATGAGAAAAGGGAAAGGGGGGGGGAGAGAGAGAGAGAGAGAGAGAGAGAGAGAGAGAGAGAGAGAGAGAGAGAGAGAGAGAGAGATGAAATGAAAATAATGTGATACGGTACAGACCTAGAGTTGGAATGAGTATGAGGTTGAAACCTGGCTGGGATACTGATGCTGTTTCTCTCTCTCTCTCTCTCTCTCTCTCTCTCTCTCTCTCTCTCTCTCCACACACACACACACACACACACACACACACACACACACACACTCACTCATTTATATATCCCTCCATCTCTTCACTTGTAAATTTTTCATTATAATCTCTTCCCTTTCATATCTGTCCGCCGTTCTGTCTGTTTGCCCATTTGCTTACCAGTCTTTCTCTCCGTCTGATTCTGTATTACCCCAACACATCCATTCACCTGCCCACTTAACTAGACACCAATCCACACATCTATCCATTCATTATCTATCTATTACCCGCACTTGCGCTTATCTGTCAGTCTATCTCGTCTATTTCAGGATCTATTCTTACACCATTCTTTACGCTACCTACACACCTACCATTTCATCTATCTGTCTATCCATCTATCCTTCCATATATTCATCCATCTCTCTATCCCTCAGTCCACTCATCCGTCTATCTATCGACCTATCTATCAAGCTGTTATCAGGACTCCGGTGTTATGCTGATGCGCTGATAACGTTGGTCCGTGGGTGGCCGGATCCGGGGCCGATAAAATCAATGTATCTAAACCGATTCTGATGATAAGCGCGACTGTGGTAGGCTGTTTTGGTGGACAAGAGTTCGAGCCTACACAACTCCATGTTTAAATATATACATTACTCTGTTTATATATGTTAGTCTATCTATATCTTTCAATCTGTTTTATTTCTGTGTCTCTATAACCACCTTTATATTTGATGATAATGATGATGATGATGATGATGATGATGATGATGATGATGATGACGATGACAATTAGTCCAGTAATCCTTTCAGTATCACTTCGTCTTTGCTTTGGTTTACTGTCGCTGCCTCAAGGCTCTTAGGTATATCTTTGAAACATCTTTCGTACTGAAGGGGTCAATAGCCTCTCTCTCTCTCTCTCTCTCTCTCTCTCTCTCTAATTTTATCACAATGAGAACAGAATAACAATAATGCAGTGAAGAACATAAAATCAAGGACGTTATTCTATAAGATGAGGGGATGGAGTGGAAAGATGTAGGCTAAGACAGAGCGGGATGTGAGCTGGAGGGAGGACAGCCAACTAGCAGAGGACAGGGCCAAGTGGAGGCGATTTGTTTGTGGCCACCCGTTACAGGATTGATCTGGCAAGAGACAGATTTTATACCCCTCTAATTACCGGTATTAAAATTGCACCTGTCTGTCTCCCCCCACACCCACACCTGTCTCTCTCCACTCGTATGTTGGGACAGAAGTATATCTCTGAACATACACCTCCAACGTATATATATCTCTCTCTACAGCATATCTCTCCTCATCCATCATTCTGTAGCTTCATCTGTCTACCTTCCATCTGTCTCTCCCTCCGTCTATCTACAGGTACCACAGCATCCAAATCCACTTCTCCCTCCTGCAAAACTGAGCCAATATTTTATACATATATTCTTTCAATGTATCACCCTACTTATACAATTTTCTTGTCTTCATTATTCTTCCATGATCTCTCTCTCTCTCTCTCTCTCAGTCTATTATTCTATTTATCTAGCTCCAATCTATCTACCTCCCCACCCACATCAGCTTCTATCTACTCTGCTGCTGAGCCAGGATTTGCTATTTTTCCCGGCTCACTCCCGACTCTGCATCATCAGCACTAACGCAAGCAGAGGAGATCGATGGCTGGCTGTTGAAGGGAGACAGAGCGAGGCAACACTCTCTCTCTCTCTCTCTTTCTCTCTCTCTCTCTCTCTCTCTCCCTCTTCTTATTTTTGTACTTGGGTAATGTTAGATTTGCATACTTCAGCTGGTACCATCTCTCTCTCTCTCTCTCTCTCTCTCTCTCTCTCAATACTTTTTTCTAATCCTTCTGTGATTAAGTCCCATATTCTTTTCAGCATTACATCCAGAAAATCAAAACATATAATCTCTCTCTCTCTCTCTCTCTCTCTCTCTCTCTCACCTTTTATAGCCTCAATAAACCCAGCCTGGAAGACCATTCTAGTGAGGTACTTTACTCTCTTTCTCAGTGCCTTTACCTGATTTGAATACTCTAGTTTTTTTTACGCCTGCAGTTGCACATTTTGTTAATTGTTTTTCACACTGCCATCGTCACTACTCTTATCATCATCATCATTATCATCATCATCTTCATCACCATCATCATCACCATCATCTTCATCATTACCATCATCATTATCATTATCGTCATCACATCATCAACATTATCATCATCACATCATTATCAACATCATCACATCATTATCACAATTATCTTCATCACCACCACCATCATCATCATCATCATTATAATTAGCATCATCATCATCATCATCACATCATAATCACCATCACCTTCATCACCTCCATCATCATTATCATCATCATCGCCATCATTAAAGTCATCACCATCATCTATATTTCACAGCTAATCATTATCGTCATCGCCACCATCGTTATCACTATCAACAATATAGCTATCATCATCATCATCATCATCATCAATACAGTCTTCACCTCTAATCAACATTATCGTCATTATCCTTATCATTATCATCTATATAGCTATCATCATCATCATCATCATCAATAACCTAGCATATATCCCACTAGAAAGTAAACGCAAACAGGAAAATAAAACAAATTACTGCTAGAGATTGCCGTCGGAAGAGCTACCTAAATAAGCATACATCCACTACATCATCACTCAGGCCTCTAAACGCTCTCACTCAGCTCTCCATCAGCTCTGTTCTTCGAAGCTCTCGTGATTTTCAACCTCCTCAATACCCAAGAGATTATTTTTTCAATGCTTAATAAAAAAAAAAAGTCGTCAGGAAGCAGCAAGAATTATATATATTATTAATGCATGTATATGAGGGAGGGGGGAGTAAGTCGGGAGGAGGGCAGTCAAATGGTGGGCGACGGCGACTTGGAGGTGTTTTGTCTGCAGCCACCCTTTGTGGGATTAGGGCGTCGGGCTATAGATAGATAGATAGACAGATTCACGCATCGTACTGAAAGGCTGCTGGATTATCATTTTTTATTATTTTCATTTTAAAACCTGAATTTTAGTGGGCATGGAAGGCTTCGTTAGCACTTTTTCCTTTGCGATTTATTTTTCACATCACACCTTAATATTTTCGTGTAGATTTTATGCAAAGAAAAAAAGAACCAAAGGCTACAAATCCGCAAAAACGCTCCTTCCAATCATAACACTAAACAAAAGCGCGTTGCTTAAGGATTCGTTTCTTTCGAGATGCCTGGACACACTGCGTTTAAAAGACTGGGGAACATAGGCAGAGGGAAATACAGACTGAGGAAGACAATTTCAGACTTTTGCATTAGAGGAAGACAATTTCAGACTTTTGCATTAGAGGAAGACAATTTCAGACTTTTGCGTTAATAAAATTTGAGACGATATTGAGGTGTAACGTGAAAGACTAATCGCTGTGGAAGAGGTGCTAAGAAATCCCTAGAGCCACTGTAAATCCACAATATCCGCCCTAAGATATCCCTTCTAAGCTTGCTAGGAATTGCAACAGCGGTAGCAAAATTAAAACTAACTCTCTCTCTCTCTCTCTCTCTCTCATCCATATAAAGAGAACCGAGTGTATACATCTCTGCTCCCCCCTCCCTTCCCCCCCGTCTCTCTCCCCCTCACACATTTGCCCTCCGCTATTCCACATTCATATAAAGTTGGTCGCGAGAGAAAACATAAAACTTCCATTTCATATTCAAAAGTTTCCCCTTCTCTGTTTCCACGCCTTCCAGAATTTCCCTTCCAGGATATTTTGGATACAGCCTGGATGCTGATCTAACTCTTTCTGTGCCCGTGTCTGTCTCTGTCATTCTGTCTCGATCTGTCTGTCTGTCATTCTATCTATCTATCTATCTTTCTATCTGTCTGTCTGTCTGTCTGTCAGTCTCTCTCTCTCTCTCTCTCTCTCTCTATGACTCCAGGGATGAGAAATAGGCAAGACAGGCGAACGAACTTTTGTATCTGACTGTAATAAGAGCAAATATACGAGGAAAATTATCAAAAATACCAAATTACAAAATATGTTATGGCAATACAGGAAGGAAAAAAGTTGAGCAGACGGTTTTTTTCTGAGATTTCATTGAGTCAGAGGAATGAAGGGATTGACTGAGGCTCTTATTTAAATCCCTCCAGTGCATCAGCGTCCTCTGAGTAAAATCGTCTGGAGAGTGTGGGAATGAAATATATAAGACGTTCTTGGGCTGAAGGGATTAGGCTACGCGAGAGAGAGAGAGAGAGAGAAAGAGAGAGAGAGAGAGAGAGAGAGAGAGAGAGAGAGAGAGAGAGAGAGAGAGAGAGAGAGAGAAGGGAAGGAAGTGGATAGAAAAGAGGGGAAAGGGAAAGAAGAGGGGAGGGGCGTGGTAAGGGGAGCAAGTGTAATGAGCTGGCCTATATTTTACGAGCCTGCGAGCTCTTCCCCGGGATTAAGGTAGGGGGAGGAGGGGGGAGGGGTGTATGGGGAAGAGGGAGGGGGTGGGGAAGAAGTGAGAGAGAGAGAGGGAATGATGGAGGAAAAGAGAAGGGGAATAAGGGTAGGGGAGAAGGAGATGGGGAAAGAAGATGTAAGGGGAAGGAGGGGGGTGGGGAGAGGGAAGAGGGTGTAAGGAGAAGGAGGGGGATGGGGGAGAGGGAAGAGAGTGTATGGGGAAGGAGGAGGGGGTGAGGAATATGGAAAGGAGGGAGAGAAAATGGGGAAAGATCTGATGGATGATGAGAAGTGATGAGTGAGGGAAAGGGAATATGGTAAGGAAGGATTGGGTAGGGATGCGAGGGGGGCGGTGTTGGATAGGGGGAGAGGATGGGGGAAGAGGTGGAAGAAAAGTGAGAAGGAATACAAATAGCGGAAAGACATGTGGAAAAGAGAGGGACGGGGATAAATGGGATGAAGTGAGAGAGAAACTGGGAGATGAGGGGGAAGGTGGGGTGGGGAGAGGATGTACGGGTAAGGGGAGGGGGTGGAAAAATGGGGAGACATATAGGGCAGGGTGTGGAGGAAGGGGAAGGATAGAGAATGGGAGGAGAGGTGGGGAGATCAGACTGATATAGGGAAATGGGGTACAGGAAAAGGGGAGATTTGTGGGGAACGGAGTTGAGATGGATTGGGAAGGAGTGAGTTAGTGAAAAAAAGAGAGAATGAAGGTGGAGGGTGCAGGCAGGGGGAGTAAGGTAGAGGCAGATGGGAGGAGGGAGAGAGAAAAAATAGAGATGAAGGAGGGAGGGGAGGGAGATAGTGGCAGAAGAAAGGAGAGGAATTGGATGAAAGTAAACGAGTAAATGAAAAAGGGGAGAAGACTGGATCTAGAGACAGTGGGAAGATGAGAGACGTGGAGGGATTATGGAAGGAATATATTAGAGATGGAAGAAAAGAAATAAGATCATAGGAATAGATGAAAACTGCAGCAGCTGGGAATGAGAAGAGAATTAGGGATGAAAAAGAAAAGTGGAAGAATGTGAGAGACAGGAAAATTATCAGAACATAGTGAATAATGAAGAAAAAAGTAAAAAAGGAAATAACAAGAGAGTTGGGAGAAGACGGTAAAAGGAGAATGCAATAAGAAAAGAAAGAATACAAGAGGGAGTAAAAAGATGTGGAGTATGAAGGATAGGAAAAAACATTAATTAATCGTACTTATAACAAATAAAAATTGAAAAATGATAGTGGAAGAAAATGAAATAAGAAGGAACAGGAAGACAAGTGAGTAAGAAAAATGATATAAAGGTGTGGATGATGGAATGGCATAATGTATAAAAATTTCATAAATAAAGAAGGAAATCTGACAGTGTAAGAAATGATATACAGAGGAATAGGAAGAGAACCGATAGACATAATGGAAAAAGGGAGAACAAGGGACGAAATAAGGGAAAAAATCACCCTAAAATAAGGAAAAATCATCCTTACCTTCCCTCCCAGCATCATCCTGATCTTGTCTCCCAACTCCTCCTGTCTCAACTCCCCGCTCCCCATTCTCCCTCCCACCCTCCCAGCATCATCCTATTCATCTTCCAGCATCCCCTCCTCCAACCCCAATTCCCCCCTCCCCACATATCCTTCTTTTATCCCCACTCCATTCTCCTCTGTCCCCCAATTTCCCCTCTATCATCGATTTCCCTTTCCCCTTACCCCCCCTCACCTCGTACGTCAACTCCACTTCCGTTCTTTCCTTGCATTCCTCCCCTTCTCCCTATATGCCACTCGATCCCCTTCCTCTCCCCCACTTTTCTCCTCCCTCTCTTTCCCTCTACTCCATTCCTTCTCTTCCACTCTCTTCTCCCTTCATACACCCTTCTACCCCTCCTCCTCCTCCTCCTCCCACTTTTTCCTCCTTCCTCTCCCCATCCCTCTTCTCCATCCATTCTCCCCCACTTTCTCCTCCCTTAATTCACCCTTCCCTCCGTCCTCCTCTCCCTCTTTCCTACTCCCATTATCCACCCTTCTTCCCCACTCCCTCCTCCCCTTCTCCCCCTTTCCTCTCTCCTCCCTTTTTTTCCCCTTCCTCTCTCTCTCTCTCTCCTGCCCTCTACGCCCAGGAGAGATAATCCACCTTGTCACCCCGGCTTAAGGTAATGATCCCAAGACTAATATGTCCGCCAAATCGTCGCTGAGTAGGGAAAGTACCACACAACGCCCCCTCCCTTGAGAAAATATTACACTTCATCTTCAGACTTTATCTAGAAATGCAAATATTTTATGGCCATCCGTTACTCTTATATACCATGCGCTGTGTGGTGTAAATAAAACTGTATAGGGAAGAAATACCTATCCACTCCTGCCAACTCGGGAACGGGCTTGATACATACGTGTCCAGAAAATGTCCCGGCGTCAATCCAGAAGAAAATGCCGTGATTTTCTGAGGGGCCATAAGCGGATTAGAATCTGAGGGAATCCCGGCCTTAGTGACAGCACGTAAAAATAGACTTGCTTGTCCTCCTCCCAACCTTCTTCCTCCTTTTCTTCATAAATTTTCCCTCTTCCTTCTTTCCCCTCTTCCCTTTCTTCATCCTTTTCCCTCATCCTCCAATTCTTCCTCCCTTCCCCGCTTCCTCTCTCTCTTCCTCCTTTCCCCTCTTTCTCCTTCCCTTCCTCCTTTTTCCTCTTCCTCCCTCATTTCCTCACTTTCCCTCTCCTTCCCTTTCTTCCCCACTCTCTTTCCCCCTTTTCCCTCGTCTCGCCCTCCTTTTTCCTCTCGTCTTTTTCTCCCTCCCGCCTCTTTCCTCTCTCCCACTTTTCTCCTTCACCCTTTATTTCTCCTTTCTCACTCCAGTGTCACTCATCTTCCTTCTTCCTTCCCCTCTTCTCCTTTCTCTCTCCCTCTCCTACCCCTGTCCCCCATTTTCCCTTTCCCTTCCTCTTCGGTTTTCCCTCCTCTTCCCATCCTCTCTCGGTTCCCTCCCATTCTCCTCACTCCCCTCCCTTTTTCCCCCCTACCATCTCCATATTCAACGCACTCCCCTCCCCTTCCCCTCTGACCTCTCCCCTCTCTCCTCCTCTCCCCACACTCTCCCCTCTCCAAGTGGTATTCTCTTACCCAACCCTTCCAGTGTGTTTCTCTTTTTCGTCCCCTCTCCCCCTCCACCTCCCCAACTTTCACTTGGCCCTCCCCCTCTCCCTTCTTTTCTATTACCACTTTGGGTACTCTACTCCTTTTTCCTACTCCCTCCCCCCTCCACTTTTATCTCCCCCTCCCCCAGTCGTCCTTCCTCCATTCTTTCCCCATGGCTATCTCGCTTTTCCACTTTCCCCTCTCTCTTTCTGTCTCTCTTTTCCTTCCTCCCCTCCTTTTATCTGTCGCTCCTATCCCTCCTCCCGTCCCCTTTTCTGTGTCTCCTCTCCCACCTCCCCTTCCCTCTTTCTGTCTTTCTTTTCCCTCCCCTACCTCATTTCATCTGGGTCTCTCTCTCTCTCTCTCTCTCTCTCTCTCTCTCTCTCTCTCTCTCTCTCTCTCTCTCTCTTTGTCTCCCTTCCCCCTCTCCCTTTCCTTAGCCTATAGCTTGGGCATGTCTCTCTCCCATCTCTCCATTCTCCTTCTCCTCCTGTACCCTTCCTTTCCCTCCCATAGCTCACTCGTATCTCTTTTTCCCTTGCGCTTTCCCCCTATCCGTCTCTCTTCCTTCTCCCCCCTCCTCTTCCCCCTCTCCTTCTCCCCTTCCCTTCCTCTCTTCTTTCCACTCTTTTCCCCTGGGTCTCTCTCTCTCTCGTCTCCTCCTCTACCCCCTCCTCTTTCCCCTCCTGTCTTCCCTTCCCCTTAGTAGCTTTCCTTTCTTTCCCCTCATCTCCTCCCTTCCATATTTTTCCTCTTCAACCCTTCCTGTCTTCTCTATTTTTTTTTTCTTTCTTTTGCTTTTTTCTGTAGCGTTTCCCTTTCTCTCCTTTCTTCCCCTGGGTAATCTCTCTCTCTCTCTCTCTCTCTCTCTCTCTCTCTCTCTCTCTTTCCCTTTCCTTATTTTACTCTATTTTCTTCACTCTTCTCTTCTCTCTTTTCTTCTTGGTTATTCATTGTCTTCTTTCACTTTCCTTTCTCTTTCTCTTCTAATCCGACCTATTCGCCTTTCTCCTTCCCATTTTCCTCCATTTTTCTCTCCTTTTCTTCCTTTCCTTGCTCTAGGTGTTCACATTCTCTCTCTCTCTCTCTCTCTCTCTCTCTCTCTCTCTCTCTCTCTCTCTCTCTCTTTCTCCCGTAGTTTTCTTTCTCTTCCCACTTCTTTTATTGTTCTTTCTATTCTTGTTGTTGATGCTGTTGTTGTTGTTGTCGCGCGGTGAGGAGGAGAAGGAAGCGCAGTTTGTCTAACTTTCACAAAGGAACGATTTGCACACTGCACCTGAGGCTGTTCATTTCGTGCTTTACATTTTGGAAAGGACGAAGCTTTTCTACACACACACACACACACGCACACACACACACACACACACACACACACACACACACACACACACACACACATACCAATAGTTAGACAGATAGACAGAATGGAATAGATAGATTGATAGAAAAGGATGGATAGACAGACAGATAGACAGAGAGACAGACAGACAGACAGAAAGGGATGGACTGACAGACACACAGATATAGACAGATAAGTAGATAGAGAAATAGAAAGAATGAGAGACAGACAAATAGAATGACAGATCGACAGACAGACAGATAGACAGATAGATAGATAGTATACAGACTACGGCTTACACTATACAAGACTGCATTAAAGAAACAATAATATTAAGTACACAATGCTAAACACGCCATATCATATAAGCAGACATACATACACAAATCTCTCATTCTCTTTTTCTCTCTCTCTCTCTCTATCCATCTATCTACCCATCTATCATGAATTTGGCTCTCTGTTATCTTGTTTTATTTTTTCTTAAAGGAAGCAATTTGAAGGACCCTAGTCTTTGGTTCCTTCTCCTTTGCATAAAAAAAAATGACACACGCACAGACACACACACACACATAGAGAGAGAGAGAGAGAGAGAGAGAGAGAGAGAGAGAGAGAGAGAGAGAGAGAGAGAGAGAAATACACTGAGATATTCAAGCACAAATCATGCTAAACTTTCTACCATACACTCGAAGTACAGCTCCTAACCTCAGCTAGGCGGACTGAAACTAGTGCAAAACCGGCCGCATTTTGTGCTAACGAAATATAAAAAAAAAATCATCCAAACAGTCTAACTCAGGCATGATACCTCCTCCCCCCCACTCTACACACACACACACACACACACAACACACAGATACACTCACATACACACCACAAAGACACACATACAGACACCAACACACAAACTCTCTCTCTCTCTCTCTCTCATAAATCCACCCCATACACACAAACCCGCCCATCCAGACCCGTCCCCGCCTGACACTTTCCCCAATACCCTAACAAACACGTCCACGTTAAAACGCCACCAAAAGTCTCCTCTAATTTACTCCAATTTACCATCAGTTTTTTCCAACATATATATAATTTTTTCCGTGTATAATTTTCCTCTATAATGGCTGAGACTAATGAGGTACTTATAATGTAGGAGGATGAGGATTTTTTTTTTTTTTTTTTTAATCATTTTTTTACACTCTTAATGAGGGCCACGTCGAGAGCACCATTAAATTATTTTGTTTTGCATATGTTCCTGAGCAGCGTCCGTTTACCGCTGTTTTATCTATCTATCTATCTGTCTATCTAATTATCTATCTATCTATCTATCTATCTATCTGTTTACCTATCCATCTGTCTGTCTGTTTACCTTTCTATCTGTCTGTCTATTTACCTTTCTATCTATTTACTTCTCTGTCTATCCATCTATATGTAAGTTTATTTAGACAGACAGACAAAGACAGACAGACACACAGATAGATAGATAGAGACAGATAGATAAATAAATAGATACATATACCTTTTTGTGCAGTTTTCATGTATTACCTCGATTATCTCCAATATTTATAGACTGACTTCAATAACTTTACCAATGTCATATTAATAATAGAAAACAGAGTAAACGTCACCTTTACTAGTGATAATAAAGATGATGATGATGAATGCTATTAATGTTATTATTATTATTATTATTATTATTAATATTAATATTTCTATTATTATTATTATTATTGTTATTATTATTATTATTATTACTTCTACTACTACTACTGCTATAACTACTACTACTTCTACTACTACATCTTTCATCATAGCTACCATCACCATTACTTTCATCATTATCGTCATCTTCATTATTCTTTCCCTCATCCATTCACTCTTTCTCCTTCCGACTCACGTCATTTCTGGGAAAGTGCTGGAGGAAATGAATGAAAGGAGGAGGAAAAATACGAGGAGATGAGGAAGCGTAGGAGGTGATAATGAGCGCCAACGAGGTGATAAAAAGAAGGGAGAGAGAGAAAGAAAGAAAGAGACGAGAGAAAGTGAGATGGGAAAATTGAGTATTGCGGATGATAGGAGAGAGAGAGAGAGAGAGAGAGAGAGAGAGAGAGAGAGAGAGAGTTGAGTGGAGACGGAAAGATACTGATATGATGATGATGATGATAAGGGATGGAGAGGCGATGAAGGAAGGGTTGTGGGAGGAAGAGAAGAGATAAATGAGAGAAAATAAAGGTAGGAAGGAGAGAGAGAGAGAGAGAGACAGACGAGCAGGAAAGCAAGAGAGATGATAAAGAAAGGATGAGAGGAAGGAGTGAGAGCAATAAATAAGAGGAAGTAGGAATTGTGATTAGGAGGAAGGAGAGAGGAGGAGGAGAAAAGGAAGGAGGGAGAGGGAAATATCTCAATGAAAGGAAGCGGGAAGAGACGCTGAAAAGAGAGAGAGAGAGAGAGAGTAAATAATTAGAGGACATATTCACAAGGTAGGGAGGTATATACTGAGGACAGACTGAGCAAAAGGAGGTAAACCCGTACACCATATTTACCCTAAACTGGCCTAAATTAACACTAGAATATGATGCCATACTCTGTTCACTTTACCTTGGCCCAAAACTGCCATCCCCACATCTCCAGTGCTGAGTTATAACAATAGATTAACGCTAGAATATGATGCTAGTCATGAAGAAGTGCCACAGAAAGGATGTGGAGTCACAGTACAATCTTTTTCTGCCCCTGAGCTTCGTGAAATAGGTTGCAATAGAATGAAAATCTGGGCCAGGTTAAAGTGAATGAACCAGTCACGAAGAAGTGCTATGGAGAGGATGTAGAGCCGTACAATTGTCTTATGCAACCTCTGAGCTCAATGATGTAAGCTGCAGAAATATGAAAGTTAGAGCTAAGTTAAAATCAGTATGGTGATGTCTTCTCCAATGAGCTTCGGGAAATAAGCTGCAACAGGAACAAAATCTACGCCAGCTTAAGGTGAATAAACTATATTAGGGAGAACAGGCATATCAGCTGACGATTATGGAGAGACGTAGGATGGGTTTACATCTCAAAACCCGATGTAATGGGACCACAAAGATAACGGAGAGACGAGCAATAACGAGAGATAACGAGGAACTAACGCGAGAGTGAAAGGCAAGGATGAAAGTAGCTGAAATGAGATGAGTGATTAAAGCAAGACTGAAAGGAGGTATGGAAAGATAGTGAATGCAGTGTTGACAATAACCTGACAAATGGTGGAGAGAGAGAGAGAGAGAGAGAGAGAGAGAGAGAGAGAGAGAGAGAGAGAGAGAGAGAGAGAGAGAGAGAGAGAGAGAGAGAGAGAGATCGAGATAGAATGGAATTAACGCTGATAAAGACTGATAAAGAAGGAAGGGACGAGAGCACAAGAGAGAGACAGAGAAAAAATAACCTACGATAATGAAGATAAAGAATGAATAAATAACAGAAATGAATGAAAATATGAGTAAAGGCGATTATAGGATAGTAAAGAAAATAATGACGAGAGAGAGAAGGGAACACTCTGAGTTGCATTATTTTTACCTAACGACCTGTGGAGAGAGAGAGAGAGAGAGAGAGAGAGAGAGAGAGAGAGAGAGAGAGAGAGAGAGTAGACTAAAATAAGGGAGAAAAAGAAATGAAAGTGAGCGCTGTAAAAGCCAAGAAAATAAAATCGAGACAAAATTTAGACATAGAGACAAAGAGAATACGAAAGAGAAGGGAAAGAGGAGGGGAGGACTAAAAAAATCAACTTCAGACAAAAACAATCCATCACTGCGGTAGGAGGGAAGAGACAAGGAAAGCGATAATTGCCAGAATAATGAGAAAAGTAGGAGGAGATTGATGTCCTAATGGCTACCCAACCCCTGATGAAGGCCCTTAGACAGAAAGGCCCCCAGTCCACGGAGTTCTTAAAGCTGAAGACGCCTAAGGGAAACGGTGGGATTTTCGCCTCAAGGAGCATGAGTGGCGTAGAATTGAGTTGGTCCGGGGAAGGGAGACGCACGAGGATTGAATTATAGGGAGAGGAAGGCTGGAGGTGGCGATGGGAATAAAGTGTATCTGGGAATTAAACCCCTAGCCATTCTTCTGACAGCCCAAGACGCTTCCCACCAGACCATATGTAATTAATAAAGGAGAGGGAGGGGATATAGGAGATAGTGGTTCTCGGTATTATATCCCTACCCATTTTTCTGATAGCTTGACACTCCCCCCAGACCATATGAAACTAATAAAGGAGGGAGTGATGAAGGAAATAGAGTATGTTTAGGAAATATGCCCAATGCACTTTCTTGACAGCCAAGGACTCTTCCCACATAACCAAGAAAAGTTAATAAGGGAAGAGCTGGCAAAGAGAAAACAGTGTATCTTGGAATTAAGTCCCACTCCATTTATTTATTTATTTCTTTGACTGGACGCTTCCATCAGAACACGTGTCACCTAATAAAGGAAAGGGAATCACACATATATGTAGGAGATAATGTAGCAGAAAAAAACTGGGTGAAAAAGTATACAGTATCTTCGTATTCCCTGAAAAACTGAACTCTCAACACTTCTTTTGACAATCCAGAACGCTTCTCACTAGACCACGTGATACTTGGTAAAGAGAAGTGAGAGTGGAGCTTGGGAAGGGATTGAAATTAACTGGGAATTTACGCAGACAAAAGAAAATTACGCAGAAAATTAATATATATCTTACATCTCCTCGGAACTTAACCTTAAGCTTCATACACACACACACACACACACACACACACACACACACACACACACACACACACATGCACCCACGCAGCCAAAGCAAGCAAGCAAGCAAGTAAGCAACCCAGGGAAACGCACACAAGCCGTGACAAAAGAAGGAACAGGCACGTAAACAGAAGCTCAGGCACCGTGTTTACCCCATCAAGGCCCGCCCAGCGCACATTTCAGGCCCCCTACTACCCACGCCCTCACTCATATCTACTCATCTTTAGACTTATATATCCCCTACCAGATACCCCTTATACTTTACCTGGTCTTCTACGTATCAACATCATTATCCTCCACTTCCTCTTCTTCTTCCTCCTCCTCCTCATCATCATCATCAACCTGATACAGACCACTCCAAGTCCACCACCATCCACGTCCTCTCATACGCTCATACTAACTCACATATCCTCTGCCTTATACTTCCTCCTCATACGTATCTGATACCTCCAGTGCATTCTCTGTCTCCATCATCATCATCATCATCAGCCTGATATAACCCAGTTCCAGCTCTGACCATCCACTCTCTCTCTCATTTACTCGTCCTTAAGTCCACATTCTCTCTCCCTGATACCCCTTATACTCTAACTTCTACTGTTATAGACACATCGAGGCCCGCCCTTATACTGTATTCCTTCCCCTTATACCTATTATGAGTGTTCTGTTCTCCCTAATATTCATCCTCTCTCTCTCTCTCTCTCTCTCTCTCACACATAATTTCCATCAGCATATCGTTCACCTATAACCTTTCACTGACTCACTCACACTCACCCACTCTCTCTCATTCGCTTTTACAATGAATTCTGAAGCATATATACTGCTTATGTATGAATACCTATTTTTGCTCTTATAATTCTCTCTCTCTCTCTCTCTCTCTCTCTCTCTCCCGTACGAGCTTAATGATAGAAAACTTTTTGTGGGCAATAATGTCCCCCTGAATTTAAAATTAGAGTAAGAGTATTGATCGGTAGAGAGAGAGAGAGAGAGAGAGAGAGAGAGTTATAAGAAAACCCTAGGCAGATGAGGGGATGATATCGAAAAGGAGAGAAAATAAAGAAAAGGACTGAAATGAATAGAGTAGGAACCAAAAACGTGAGCTGGAGGGAGGAGGAGGAGGAGGAGAAGGAGGAGGAGTGAAAAAAAAAAACAGTGAGAAGAAAAGTGAGGAAAAAGAGGAAGAGAAGGAGGAAGAACTGGAGGTGAGGGAGAAAGAAGTGAAGGTGAGAGGTAAGAGAAATGAGTAGGAGGAGGAGGAGGAGGAGGAGAGAGGGAGAAAATGGCAGAAGACAGAGGGAGAAAG
>NC_136960.1:34498589-34536089 GCF_032717465.1 Coenobita brevimanus | reverse complement strand
GTAAAGCAAGGTAAGCAAATGTAGACAACAAGAGACCAAGTAGAAGTGCAAAATATTTTGAAGGTGGAGAAAGATGTATAACTAATAGATACAGACGATAAAATAAAATAGAATAAGCACAGATAGATAAAGAAATATAACAATGGCAGGAGATTAGGAACGATTACAGAGAGAGAAAACTGCAAGAATAAAATCCAAGAATGAGAAGAGAAACAGACATATTGATATCTATAGTTCTGTCACCTTAACCTAGGCCCAGATTTTCGTCCTCTAGTACTTCAGTAGATGTTTCATGTAGCTCGGTTTCAGAAGACAATATTACGGCTCTACCATACTTTCCATAGCACTTCTTCATGACTAGCACCACATTCTAGTGTTAATCTACTACTACATGGACAACGAGATGGCAATTTTAGGCCAAGTAAGAGTGAAAAGAGTACAGTAGGCCCTGATCTGAAACTGACAAACTGAAAATAGTGTAGATAGGTAGACAGACTGAAAAGAATTATAGATTGGTAAAGAGAGGTGCGAACATCGGGTAGGAGAACGCAAACGATTATAGACAGGTAGACAGAGATGCAATTGACGAGGGACGACGGGGAACGATTACAGACAAGTAGTTGGAGACGCGACTGACAGTAGCAGACAGCATGATTACAGACAGGCCGACGCGGGAAATGGTATAAAAATATTGAAACGTCTTCTCTGGGTGGCAATAGAGACGAGAGGAAGACAGACAGACAGACAGACACAGATAGACAGATAGACAGACAGACAAATAGATAGACAGACAGATAGACAGACAGACAAATAGATAGACAGACAGATAGACAGTGGAAGGTAAAACTAAATACAGACAAACAGATACGGGTGCAAAATAATGATTCCCGCGACACAAGACAACTAAGAATGATTATAGACAGATGGAGACGGCAGGAGACGAAGAAGAACCACAGAGAGACAGATGGAGAGACACGGTAGGAGATGGAGAATATAGGAGACAGACTGATAGACAAACGTGAAAGAGACAGAGAATAATTACACTTAGATAGACAGAGACACCAGTGACAGAACGACTACAGAGAGGTAGACAGAGACAGCAGGAGACCGAGAGAGACCAGAGACAGATAGACAGAGACGGTAGGAGACGGAGAATGACCACGAAATGAGAGACAAAGACGGTAGGACGCTGAGAAACACTACAGAGAGATAGAAAGAGACAGTAGGGAACAGACAACGACAACAGAGAGATAGAAAGACACGGCAGGGGACGGAGAAGGACCACAGACAGACACGGCAAGAGACAACGAACGATTAAAGACAGACAGACAGACACGGCGGACAGAGAACGACTAGACAGAAACACAGACGACAGGAGACGGAGAAAGACCTTAGAGAGACAGAGAGAGAGGCAGAAAGACAATCAGGGTGAGGAAGAAAGAGGGGAAAGAAAAGTGTGTCAACGCAGCCACCACCAACCTGCCAACAGCCTTCACTGATTGCCGAAGACGCATCGCCAAATTATCGGATTGGTGAGATGTCGATAAGTGTAGGAGGTGGAAGAGGAAGACGAGGTGGAGTTAAAGAATGAGAGGAGAAGGAAGACTAGGAGAAGCAGGAGTAGGAGTGAGAGGAGGAGGAGGAAGGGGAAGGGAAAGAAGAGTAGGAGGGATAGGGGAAAGGTAAGGGGAGAGTAGGAATTGGAGTAAAATTATGAAGTGGAAGACAAGGAAGAGTAGGGGAAGTAGCAGGAGGATAACAAGGACAAAGGAAAGGAAGAACAGAGAGAGGAGCTGCCGGAGGAAGGGGATGGGGGGGATGAGGAGAGAAGGTATAATACTCGATGGAGGGATGTGAATGTTAAGAGTGGCGAAGAATAGGTTGGAGGAGGAAGAGGAGGAGAAAAAAGAAGAGAGAAATTTATTAGTTGAAATAGAAACTGAAAGCTACACGTAACGATGGGAAGGAGAAAGAGAAGCAGAACGAGAAAAAATGAGCAGGAGGAAAAGGAGAAGAAAGAGGAGGAGGAAGACAAAAGAAATTAAGGGTGAAGAAGAGGAGGAGGCCACCCCTGTCAGCGTTGATTTTCTACTCTCTCTCTCTCCCCCCCCCTCTCTCTCTCTCTCTCTCTCTCTCTCTTGCAACGGGGTGAATCAGGTTTATCTCGCAATTTCACTGATTTAGTCTGCTGAGTTTCCTTCTCCCTACTTTCTGTCTGTCATCATTCATTCTCTGTTTTCATGTGATATAATGCTTAGTTCTCTTCCTCTGTGCCAGCCCTTTTTTTTTTTTTTTTTAACCATCTCTATACCAAAGCAAAAACCACAAGCACCTAAGTACCATGATGTGTTTTTATTTTTTCTAGCTACTATTAGATAATATTAATCCTAAAACAGACTTCTAAGACTGAATGGCATTTATTCAATATCCATTATTCTCTTCAATGATATATATTTCTTTAATGTAATTCTACGTCATGTCATGCGTTTTTATGCAACTAACTGAGCCTTCCTGGACAAACGGGTTATTATGATCATTCCTTCATAGGCACAAACAATCCAAAACCATCCTCAAAACTATCCCACATCGAAAACAACCATCCCAAAATCATCCCACAGCAACCCACAACCATCCCACAAACACTCCACATCCAACCCCTCTCCCTCCACCTCCCAAAACCACAAACCCTCCCGCCACGACCCCCAAACCCCACACAGGAAGGCCACCCACAACCATCCCACAAACACTCCACATCCAGCCCCTCTCCCTCCACCTCCCAAACCCACAAACCCTCCCGCCACGAGCCCCAAACCCCACACACGGAGGCCAAACACATACAGGGCCACGGCGAGAGCTCCGGATTAACGAGGGCATTCATCCCCACAGCGCAAACCTGAGCGTAATGTGGCGACGAGAGAGAATAATTCAGGCGTGGGTGAGGCCTGGCTCGCTGCTTTGTTGTAGAGTTATGGCGCGGGTATTTTCATAAACTCTGCCCTTCCTTCCGCACCGCAGCACACGCACGCATGCACACACACACACACACACACACACACACACACACACACACACACACACACACACACACACAGAGCTGAGTTAAGGCCACACAAAGAATACATCGTTTTAAGGTAAAAGAAGAATACATCGTTTTAAGGTAAAAGAAGAATGTTAAGGTCGGAAAGTGAAAAGAGAACAACGAAGTGTGTGTGTGTGTGTGTGTGTGTGTGTGTGTGTGTGTGTGTGTGTGTGTGTGTGTGTGTGTGTGTGTGTGTGTGTGTGTGTGTGTGTGTGTGTGTGTGTGTGTGTGTGTGTGTGTGTGTGTGTGTGTGTGTGTGAGAGAGAGAGAGAGAGAGAGAGAGAGAGAGAGAGAGAGAGAGAGAGCGCCTCTGTGGTACAGTGGTAAAGTGTGCGTTTTCGTACAGCGAAGAACGAGGGTTCGCGCCCCGCCAGGGTAATAAACTTTGGGAGTGTTCTTCTCGCCACGAACTGCTTTGGCGGACATAAGGGGTGCTGTGGTTGAACCAGTGTCGCATACTATACGTATGCTTGCACCCAGTCGGCTTGCGAGGGCCGATTACACTTGGTTTACAGACTACACACACACATCCAAAGCAACTCCAACACTACAACTACACTTACAAGCACTTCTCACCCTACATACAATCTCTACCAGACAGCCTAAGCCACTTGGTAGAGATACATAGGCAGTATCGTCCCCACTTCGGTCGGAATAAGCCGGTCCTGCAGTGGACACTCAAACGGCTGATGAGATGAGATGATTATATATATATATATATATATACATATATATATATATATATATATATATATATATATATATATATATATATATATATATATATATACATATTTCTAGCCGGTCAAGACAGTTTTGTTCATCTTAAAGGAGAATTCTTTAACTGATCTGATTAACAGTCTCTTATAATTCCTTCTCTTAGATGGCATAGTTTACACGACGTTTTGGCTAACACTAGAGGATTTTATTCAGATTAGGAGAGGCCTCCATCACTGAGCGAATGACATACCAAGAATAAGACACATCCTCACTAGACCCAGTTACACCTATCCCAGCTGCCGCCTTTACTTTTTTTTCCCTTTCCGTTTCATGTCCATTCCTTCACCATTATTGTTCCCTTCCTCGTCCTTCCTTCCACTTCTTCCCTTCCCCTCTATTCATTTCTGTTCTCATCCTTCCCTGCAACTCTTCCCTTCCATTTCTTTCCCTTTATTTTTCCTCTGCATAGCCTTCCCTTCCCCTCTTCCCTTCCTCGTTCTTTCTCCCCAGTCCCCTTTTCGTCATCCTTCTTTCCATTCTCTTCTTTTCCTTCCCCATCTTCACTCCACATCTTCTCTTTCTCCTCCTTCCTTCCTTCCATTCATTCTCTTCTTTTCCTTCCTTATCCTCCCTCTTCATCCTCCCTTCCACTTCCTTATTTTTCCTCCTCATTCTTCCTCTCCTCATCCTCCCTCTTCACCCTCTCTTTCATGCCCATATTTTCATCCTCATCCTCTCTCCCCCATCCTCCCTTCCACTCCTCTAACCCCAATCCTCCTCCTTCCTTCTATCTGGCCAATCGAGACTCATTAAAGAATTGGGAAGTTTTTCGATAAGGCAGAAGTTATATCGCCGGGAGAGTAGGGCCAAGTCACCCCCAAGTAATTTTGTGGTGTCTGGCCTTACTTGCAAGCTTTCTGAATACCTGTGGTGTTGCCCAGGTGACGCTGACGTACAGAAAGTGAGAGAGGATGTAGGGATAGAGGGAGAGAGAGAGTGTACAGGAAGAGATAGAGGGAGAGAGAGAGTGTACAGGAAGAGATAGAGGGAGAGAGAGGGATGTAGAGGAAGAGATAGAGGGAGAGGGAAGGGTGTAGAGGAAGAGATAGAGGGAGAGGGAGGGATGCAGAGGAAGAGATAGAGGGAGAGAGAGGGTGTAGAGGAAGAGATAGAGGGATGTAGAGGAAGAGATAGAGACAGAGGGATGAAGAGAAAGAGATAGAGGGTGAGTAAGGGATGTAGAGGAAGAGATAGAGGGAGAGAGAGGGATGTAGAGGAAGAGATAGAGGGATGTAGAGGAAGAGATAGGGGGGGAGAGAGGGTGTAGAGGAAGAGATAGAGGGAAAGAGAGGGATGTAGAGGAAGAGATAGAGGGATGTAGAGGAAGAGATAGAGGGAGAGAGAGGGATGTAGAGGAAGAGATAGAGGGAGAGAGAGGGATGTAGAGGAAGAGATAGAGGGATGTAGAGGAAGAGATAGAGGGAGAGAGAGGGATGTAGAGGAAGAGATAGAGGGATGTAGAGGAAGAGATAGAGGGATGTAGAGGAAGAGATAGAGGGATGTAGAGGAAGAGATAGGGGGATGTAGAGGAAGAGATAGGGGGATGTAGAGGAAGAGATAGGGGGAGAGAGAGGGTGTAGAGGAAGAGATAGAGGGAGAGAGGGATGTAGAGAATGAGACAGAGTAGAGACAGAGGGATGAAGAGAAAGAGATAGAGGGAGAGAGAGGGATGTATAGGAAGAGACAGAGGGAGAGAGAGGGATGTATAGGAAGAGACAGAGGGAGAGAGAGGGATGTATAGGAGGAGATAGAGGGAGAGAGAGGGATGTAGAGGAAGAGATAGAGGGAGAGAGGGATGTAGAGAAAGAGATAGAGGGATAGAGGGCTGTAGAGAAAGAGATAGAGTAGAGACAGAGGGATGAAGAGAAAGAGATAGAGGGTGAGTGGGGGATGTAGAGGAAGAGACAGAGGGAGAGAGAGGGTGTAGAGGAAGAGATAGAGCTGGAGATGGAGATGGAAATTGATATTGATATTGAATGCTGCCCAGGTAACCGACAGGTAGAAAAAGTGAGAGAGTGAGAGAGGAGAATGTAGAGACAGAGAGAGAGGGATGTAGAGATAGACAGAGAGAGAGAGGGGGGGGGAGGGTGTAGAGAAAGAGACGAATATAAATAACGATGCTGAAAATGGGGATGGTGCGTAGTAGATGGGGAAGTAGAGAAAGTGAAATAGTGAGAGAGAGAAGGATGTACTCGTTGGGAGAGAGATAGATATAAAGAAAGATAAAGATAAGGAGATAGATGGTGTTTGGTGATGTTGCTTATGTGACTGTGAAGTAAAGAAGAGAGAGAGAGAGAGAGAGAGAGAGAGAGAGAGAGAGAGTTGGCTCACCTCATTGTGTTTCCCAGGTGGAGGAAGTGAAGCAAGCACTTGCACGCCCTTACCCTAACTCTCACTCACTTTGGGCCTTTATTGCTCTCTCTCTCTCTCCCTACTCTCTCTCTCATTTGCAAGCTCTTACTCGCTCTCACTTCACTTGGACATCCATCAGCTTCAGTCTCTCTCTCTCTCTCTCCTAAAGGGAAGATGGAGAGGAAAGAAAGAGAGGACAGAAAAGGGAGAAAGAGAGGAGGGTCAGGAGGTGGAGGAAGATAAAGAGACGGAGAAAGAGAAAGAGGAGGAGTATGCAGAGAGAGAGAGAGAGAGAGAGAGAGAGAAGGGGGGGGAGGAGTCACCCATGAGTCACCTGAGAAGAGCTGGGTGTTGTTGGAGGTTCAGGTGCATACATTATTCTCTCTCTCTTTCTCTCTCTCTCTCTCTCAAACACACGGGCAGACTTCCATCAACCTCTCATTCCCTCTCCTCCCCCTTCTCCAACAATTCATATATCACTTTCTCCTTCAATTCCTCCTCCTCTTCTCTTTACCTATCCCTTTCTGTTTCATTGTTAGTTAGAGGCTTTCTTTCATGACTCTCTCTCTCTCTCTCTCTCTCTCTCTCTCTCTCTCTCTCTCTCTCTCTCTCTCCCTCTCTCTCACTCACTGACTAATCCCATTCCTTCACTCCTTAATACCCTATTTCACTCAGCGTTTCAGTTTAATCAATGCCGTCAATCAGACTTAAATCTCAATCTCCCTTAGAATACGATATGCAGTAATTGATGTTACACCCAGGTCCCTAATTGCACTACTGAAATACATGGACAAGGGTGGAAACAAACTTAGTAAAAAAAAATCTAACGGACCCGATCTGAGGTTCTTCTAGTTGCGGGTTCGATGTGCTAACCAGTGCTCCGTTGACTCCCTCCCTGCCACACTCGATTTATATATGACTGGGAAGGAAAGCACGCAGGAAGAATGGAAAGAGGGGGACAGGGGAAGAACTAAATGGTGAGGAAGTGAATTGAGTTGAAGGGACAAGTGTTGGGTGCTGAATCCAAAGATGCCTGGGCAGAAATTTATGTATACGGGGACACTCACAAACTCAGATAAGGGTAAGTGAGAAATAGAACACTCAAACATTACCCCAGACTACGACAATCAACAGGTCCTTTACGATAAAGGTCCCTATTCCAATTTAAGACCCAGACAAGGGAAAGACTCAGCTTCAAGTATCAAGTTCTTTAGGTACTGTTTTACTGCGAATCTTAGGTGACTTCCAAAGCTCATCACGTCTTTAAGCACCTCCCTGTGGCCACGCTGAGAAGAATACAACATCACTTTGAATAAATTATGCAAAGTAGCCCTAGTGCCTGGATTAGTACTTTGACCATAAAATTCTGAGCCTGGGATTAAGTAAGGATCTTGTGTTAATTTATTGATGGAATTTTAAATTTTTGATGAGGATTATTTAGCTTCTTCAATACGATTTTTATTACTGTATTTCTATTTTAGTCTCTTCAGTGCGGTGACGTGTTTTCTATTAATTCTTGCCACCACCATTATTTTTTATTTTTTTATTCACCATAGGAAGGTTATTTAGTACTGTGAAGGGGTTAATGGGTTAATGAATGTTATATCTAATTCTCTTAGTCAGAAAAATCTCCCGTAAAATAATTAAATCGTGTGGAAGTAGCAAGACTAAGGGATAATGATGTTACTGGAGTGAAGAGGCTAATTCCTGCAGTACAATTTAGTTACTCTTGTCACCACCAGAGGCGTTAATTTAGCTTCGGACAAGGGGTTAATGAAGACCTCCCTCTCTCTCTCTCTCTCTCTCTCTCACTCTCTCGCGTTCGCTACCAAAACTCTCATTTACAAGCTCTTACTTGCTCTCACTTTCACTGGTAAATCCATCACCTTCAGCCACTCTCTCTGTGTCTCTCTGTCTCTGTGTCTGTCTTTGTCTCTCTGTCTCTGCCTCTGTCGGTCTCTCTCTTTCTTTTTTACTCCCCCCCACCTTGAAGTCTCCCTGCCTTATTTGAGGAGGGTCGTCTTAGTCAGCGTTTTCCTCGTCTTGACAAAATTTTTCCATCCAGGCGATATTTTTCAGCAGGCAGAAGAAAACAGCTGCGGGAGACAGGTGTGTGTGTGTGTGTGTGTGTGTGTGTGTGTGTGTGTGTGTGTGTGTGTGTGTGTGTGTGTGTGTGTGTGTGTGTGTGTGTGTGTGTGTGTGTGTGTGTGTGTGTGTGTGTGTGTGTGTGTGTGTGTGTGTGTGTGTGTGTGTGTGTGTGTGTGTGTGTGTGTGTGTGTGTGTGTGTGTGTGTGTGTGTGTGTGTGTGTGTGTGTGTGTGTGTGTGTGTGTGTGTGTGTGTGTGTGTGTGTGTGTGTGTGTGTGTGTGTGTGTGTGTGTGTGTGTGTGTGTGTGTGTGTGTGTGTGTGTGTGTGTGTGTGTGTGTGTGTGTGTGTGTGTGTGTGTGTGTGTGTGTGTGTGTGTGTGTGTGTGTGTGTGTGTGTGTGTGTGTGTGTGTGTGTGTGTGTGTGTGTGTGTGTGTGTGTGTGTGTGTGTGTGTGTGTGTGTGTGTGTGTGTGTGTGTGTGTGTGTGTGTGTGTGTGTGTGTGTGTGTGTGTGTGTGTGTGTGTGTGTGTGTGTGTGTGTGTGTGTGTGTGTGTGTGTGTGTGTGTGTGTGTGTGTGTGTGTGTGTGTGTGTGTGTGTGTGTGTGTGTGTGTGTGTGTGTGTGTGTGTGTGTGTGTGTGTGTGTGTGTGTGTGTGTGTGTGTGTGTGTGTGTGTGTGTGTGTGTGTGTGTGTGTGTAAGCAAGTCATGTGGAAGAGCAAACAAACGGAAAAGTGTGAAAAGAGCAGATTTAAGCAGGTGTTTGGAGGAAATGCACCAGCCCAGGTGTATGGAGAGGCCAGGTGTTTGTGATTAGGTGCATAAATCAGAGAACACCTCCATGGAAGAGATGGTTCCGTGAAAACAAGTGTCAGAAGCAGATAACGTGAACAGAACAGACGGTCAGGGAGAGACGAAGTATTTGGGGGAAGTTGGGAAGTTGTTCTGAATTTCATGAAAGCAGGGGTGAAAAACAGATAACCTACACCAGAAGAGATATACATGGTGGTCCGTAATTAGCATCCTACTAGAAACGCAATTGGCGGTATTTTATGATCTGTGGCGACGAATCAGTCTGCTGGTGTGGGCGTCGGTGTGGCTGTGGAAGTAGGCTATGAATAAATGACACAGGATAGACACTGATAACGCTGACAGCCGTCCTAGCAACACGCAAGAAATCGCCGGAGGAGAGGAAATGGGGCGATATTTACAGACTATATTGTGAATAGAGAAAGAGTAGGTATTTGAGAACAGGTGAAGGACGAAGCTAAGGGTGTCGTAAAATCAGGTGTCAAAAAAAGAAAGATCTCCCTGGATGACATGCACCAAAACAGGCATAAAGGTAGTGAAATGACAGATGGTCGAGAATCTGTGTCTGGCAAACCTGAGTGCAAGAAATCAAGTGTCAAAATGGATATCAGTCTTTGGAGGAAACGCTCAAAAACAGATATAATCAGGATGAGAGATTAAGTTTTTGAGGAACGGAGGATGGTGGTAAGGAGTACGGGAAAAGAGGGTGTAAGGAACAGATGTCGTTGGAGAATATTCACCCAAGTGATGTATTAAGAGATATGGTGCTCGGTAGATGTATGCTTGATAGATTCCCTGACAGCATGTGCCCGAATAGATACCTTTAGAAGACATATACCAAATGTGATATATACAGAGACAGACAGATTGACAGACCGAACCATTTAACGAAACAAACACTAAATGATTTTATACAACTTTTAGACCGTTTTTAAGTGAAGGAGTTAAGGAAGGCTATAGCTAAACCCTGCACATAAAAAAAGAAAAAAATGAATGAAATAGTCTGAAGGTAGTAAGAAAAAGAAAAAAACTATCATCCTGGTGAAGCAGTAAAAAAGAGGGAGAAATTATAATCTTAAACAGAGGATGCAAAAATAAACAGATAAATAAATAAATAAATAAACAGTGTATGACATCAAAATATGCAAATATGAGGAATACTTCATATGAATATACAAAAGCCACAGTTTCCAGCAAATATAGGTCGACCGGCAGAAAAAATAAATCCAAATATTTTCGCAAAGATAAAAAAGTGAATGTAGTATTTTCAGAATATTGCGCATTTTGCCCTAAAAATGGGAAAATGTTTGAATCCATTTTTAAATATATTACTCCTCTGAGAGAGAGAGAGAGAGAGAGAGAGAGAGAGAGAGAGAGAGAGAGAGAGAGAGAGAGAGAGAGAGAGAGAGAGTCCTAGGTTTACCTACAATACTCTTAAAACATATAAATCCATAACTCCCTCGTACATGATAAACTTCCTACAATATGGCAGCATTTTTCCCTGTACAACCCCCCCCCTCCCTTCGCTCTCTCTCTCTCTCTCTCTCTCTCTCTCTCTCTCTTTCTCTCTCTACCCCCTCCCCCAGCACCTTGCGGGGTAAGACTGGAGCATATTAAGGTGATATTTTCCCAGGGGGCGCTGACTCAGGGGAGGGGGCGAAGGGGCTGGATCTGGGTGGGGGCGGAGGGGAGGGGGGGAAGGTACTGGGTGGAGGGCGGAGAGGGAGGGGGGAGGGTACAAGACGCTTCCTGTGCAGGTTCGGTGGGTGGCCCTGGATTGGGAGGGGTGGGGAAGGGAGGGAGGAGAGGGAGAAAAAAATAGGCAAGTGGGGAAGGGAGAAATAGAGAGACGAAAGGGAAAAGGAGAAAAAGAGAGGAGAGGAGGGGAAGGGAGGGAGAAGAAGAGAGGAAAAGAGGGAAAGGGAGAAAAGGGGAGGCGAGAAGGGAAGGGAAAATTAGAGAGGCAAGAGAGGAAAGAAGAAAGAGAGGAGGGGAGGGGAAGGGAGGAAAAGTGAGGAGAGGAGGGGAAGGGAAAAAAAGACAGAAGAGGGGGGGAAGGAAGAAAAAAAGAGAGGATCGGAGGGGGAGGGACTGAAGAAAGAGACAGTAGGTTATGGAAATGGAAAGGGAAGAAAAAAGATGGAATGGTAGGGGAGAGTAGGGAAGGGAAAGGGAAGATAAAAGAGGGGATGCGAGGGGAGAGTATGGAAAGGAAAGGGAAAAGGGGGAGAAAGGAAGGGGAGGAAAGAAAGAGAGAGGAAGAGAGGGGAAAGGAGAGGAGGAGAGGTGGGGTAAGGGAGAAGAGCCGTGATAAGATGAGATGACGTAGCATGACCTGACATGACATGAGATCAGTGAGATGAGATGAGATTGAGATAAGATGAGATGGGAGGGGAAGGGGGGGAAGGGAGGCAGGATGAGAAGGAGGTAAGATACAGAGGGGAAGCAGAGACAAGAGATGAATAGATGCAGAGAGAGAGAGAGAGAGAGAGAGAGAGAGAGACACGGAGGAGGATCGGTGATGGAGAGGAGGGCTGGAAAGGCGATATATGTATAGGTTTACATTTCCCTTACGTTGGCTTTTCTGTCGCCTGTTGTATCGGCTGGTTTAACTCAAGAATTTCGTGTTTTATTCCGTTTTATGTGATTGCCTTGCCTCGAAATTCCTTTTTATAACTTTTTTCTTGTATTTCTCAGCCACATATATTTTTTCATTCTTTTTCATACCTGGAAAAATGAATAAAAAATAACTAACCATTTTTGTTGTATTTCTGAGTCATTTTTTTTTATTCCATTTCTCACACCCATTAAACTGTATCATATAAACTAAATCTCTCTTTTTGTCAATAATTCTCAGTCGTTTATTTGATCATCATATTTTATGCATATATTCTAGCTGCCATTCTTCGTCTTTTTTTTTTTTTTTCATCCTCACTCCATTCAAATTCTCATTCAAAACAATTCAATTCCCGGTCATTATCCTTACCCATTCTTTCCATCCTCAAGCTTTATTTACCCATTTTATTCATTACGATACACATACTCATTTCAACTTCCATTTTCCATCCTCACTCTCTTCCTATTCTAATTCCAGACGATTTCTTCATCAATCATTTCTTTATTCATTCTTTACACCCTCACATATCACCCTAGCCTGTCAGCTATTTCCACCTCCTATCCTCCATCCCCACCTCGTCCAGTACTCTTCAACACTCCCTATCCCTCTCTATTAACTATTTTCAATCCCTGGTTTCCTCCCATCAAAAATCTTCCACTGCCATCCTTATTTGCACATTCCATCCTCACACCACATCAGTCCTCTCGTTTCTACCAATTTCTGTTATTCAGTTCGATTTTTCTTATATTTCTCCTGGCTACAATTTTATGAGACTGGAAAACATCTCACACTGTTAAAAATTGTCTTGTTGCACCCGCCAGACAGTGAAGTTGTATTTTAACATCTAATATTTAACTGTTCCAGATTATTTGATATATTCAGTAGGTGATCAGTCTTAGTGTTTATGTTCCTTTTCCCTCATTCTTCTCTCCCTAGTTCCTCCATTCCTATATAATGGAATGATAAACACCCAGCACATTCCTTAATATTAAGTTCCTCTCGTCTCCGATCTCCCTACACTCCCCACATCGGCCCTTTTCTCTCTCTCACCACCACTCCCATCCTCCATCCCTAATCCTCATCCCTACCATTTATTTTCAGTTCCTCATTCCCAGCCCTCATCTCATTCCCCTCCTGTCAGCATGTCGTATTCCCCCATCTCCTATCCCAATCTCTACCTTCATTACCACAGTACACTCCTTCTCTTCCTGTTTCCAAATCAGTTACTTTTCCCTTCTCTGCACATCCTATTCCCCATCCACCATCCCTATCCTCACCTTTCACTCCTTCCTATTCCCCGGTCTCAGCCCATTCCCCAATTTCCAGCACATCCCATTTCCCATTCATACCTATTTTATCGAGGGTCGCTTCCCCCCATCCCCCACCTCTCTCTCTCTCTCTCTCTCTCTCTCTCTCTCTCTCTCTCTCTCTCTCACAAACCGTGCAACTGGGATGACGTATTCGGCCGTAATGACGCTCCGGCTGCCATTCAGAGCCGAAACGAACACCGAGAACGCAATATTTACATGCAGAGCCCCGTCCTGTCTCATTTGTCCGCGCTTCCCTTAGTCTTGCTACCTCCATTGCAAAGCAGAATTTATATATTTTTGTTGTTTTCTCTTATTTTCTTCTCCCTCGTTCTTTTCTTCCTTTTCCTTTTATTTATTCATGCTTTTCTTACTCCCGCCTACTGTATTGCATGCCAGTATTTTTATTTATATTTCCTCATTGCCTCTTCTTAGTTTATTTTTCACTCACTCTTCTTCATCCTCTCTCGCTGTTTTCAATTACTCTTGCAATATAATCTTGTCCCTGCATCTCTTACTCCTGCATCCTTCATCACCACCACGTTAGAATTTTTTTCTCTTTATTTCTTTTCTCTTTTTCTTTTCTCCTTTTTTTACTCACTTCTTTCTCTCGCAATAAATGCCATTATTTCCATTATTTCGCTGCTACTCTTTTCCTCTGTGCTCTTATTTCTGTTTCCTCTGCCTCTATCGCAAAGCCTTATTTGTATATATTTTCACCTGTTACATTTTTATTTAGTTCTTCCTTTCTGTTTCTCTATGTATGTTATTATATTTTCCCTCTTCTTATTTATCACTGCTCCTCATATTCGTTCTTTCTCTACCTTCACTGTATTTTCAGATTAACTTTTCTTGTTAATTTTCCTAATTTTTCCTTGTCTTTACGTTCTTTCACAGGTCTGCTCTCTCTCTCCTTCTCTCTCTCTGCGCTTCTACTTCCTCCACCGCCAACACCACAACTGCCGCATCTACACATTATATTTACACCTTCTCCCTTTCCTCACTATTATCTCGATTCACGTCTCCCTTCAACTGATTATTCTATTTTCATATTTTTTTTCTTGTCTCTCTTTACTTCTAAGCTTTATTTTTGACCTTACTTCTCCTGCTCGACCTTCCTACCACACTGCACACCGCACTACCACATCTGTTTTATTTCTCTTGTTATTTCGCTGCTTTATATCTCTTGTTATTTCCGCTTTGTTTTCTGTTCTCTTCAACATATGTTCACTGTTTTCTTTCCTCGTTGCATCTCCACATTCTGTTTCATTTTCCTCTCGTTACTCTCACCCTTTTCTTCCTTTCTGTCATTGTCTTTCCTCCTCCACAGCATCTCCACTTTTATTTTTCATTTTCCTCACGCGACTTATATTTCTTCTTCCTTTTCTTTCGCTTTTCCTTTTCTCGTCACTCGTATCTCCCCGATCTCATACGTTTTTAATAATTCCAGTTTTTATTGTGTTCTTTTTCCCTCTATTATCCCAGTGTCTCATCTCTCTCTCTCTCTCTCTCTCTCTCTCTCTCTCTCTCTCTCTCCTAAGTTCACTTCCACGTGTCCACACTTTGTATTTTCTCTTGCTACTCTAGTTACTCCTCGAATCCCTTCATACAATTAATTCCATTTCTTCTTTTTCTTGACTTGTTTCCCTCCACACACACACACACACACACACACACACACACACACACACACACACACGTTTATATCTATTAACCCATACCTACCAATCAGTCTATCTATCTACCCATCCATCCATCTATCTATCTATCTATCTATCTCAGCATGTGCCTCGTTCTCGTTTCCTTCTTCTAATCACTCTTTGTTTTCCCATTTATTTCTTACCTCAGTTTTAGTCATCATTTTTTTCACTTCCTCACTTCGTTTTATATTTCCTCTCTTCATCCACTTTCTCTACCACTCTCATTTTCATCCCTGCTTCTCCTTCCTCTTCCTTTCGCCTTTCCTTCATTGTATTTTCATTATTCCTTCATCCATATTTATTCCTGCATCGTTTTCCACAACTTGGTTTCTTCTTTATTAGTTTCGTCTGTGGTCATATTACTCCACCTCCTCCTTCTCCGCCTCCACCTCCTCCTCCTCCTATTCTTAGCACACCTCTCCTAATCGTCCTTTTTCTTTCTCCTCCCCCGTGTCGCCGTCTTAGTTCTCTTCCTTCTTCTCCTCCTCCTTCCTTTGTTTTCCATCCGTCTATACTAAGGTTTCCTCCTCATCCTCTCCCTCTGTCCTCCCCCTCCAATCCTCTTCCTCTCTCCTCTCCCTCCCCCCACCCTTTCCCTCTCTCTCCTCTCCCTCTTCCCCCCATCCTCTCCCTCTTCCCCCCATCCTCTCTCTCTTCCCCCATCCTCTCCCTCACTCCTCTCCCTCTTCCCCCATCCTCTTCTCTCCCCTCCCTCTTCCCCCATCCTTTCCCTCTCTCCTCTCCCTCTTCCCCCCTCCTCTCCCTCTTCCCCCCTCCTCTCCCTCTTGCCCCCATCCTCTTCCTCTTCCCTCTCCCTCTTCCTCCCATCCTCTCCCTCTTCCCCCATCCTCTTCTCTCCTCTCCCTCTTCCCCCATCCTCTCCCTCTCTCCTCTCCCTCTCCCCCTCTTCCTCCCACTCGCCCTTCCCTCCCTGCAACCCAGAGAAGGGGGACTCGTGATTAAGGCAAGCATACTGACACGTTGCCATGGTTTTCTCCCCTCTCCCTCTCCTCTCCCTCCAGGCTCTTCCCTCCCCTCCCCTCTCCTCCCCTGGGGCTCTCCCCTCACCTCTCCCCTCTCCCTCTAGGCTCCTCCCTTCCCTCCCCACCCTTCCCTCGAGATTCTTCCCTCACCCCTCTCCTTTCCACCTCCTTTTCCCTCTCCCTCCCCCCTGTCACCCCTCCCTTCCCCTCCCCCTGCCGCATAACTGTCTTTTCTGTCCTTTCTCCCTCATTCCTGTCCCTTCCCCTCCCTTCCTACCCCTCCCTTCTCCCCTCTCGCTTCGCCAACCGTCTCCCCTTCCCTTCTCCCTTCAATCCGCCCCCTCTCTCTGGTTCTCCTCAACCCTCCCTCTGTCCTCTCTCTTTCTTCCCTCTCCCCTATCTCCCTTCCCCTCCCCACTCTCCTTTTTAACTTTCCTCACCTTTCGGGCTCTTCTTCCCCACCCCTTCTCTTTATCCTCCTCATCTGTATCCCCCTTCCCTCTCCTCTCTCCCCAACTGACCTTCTCTCTCTCCAGACCTTTTCCTCCCTCCTGGCTCTCTCTCCCTTCCCGCTGGATTGACACTCCCTTTCTCTATAACATCTCTCTCTCTCTCTCTCTCTCTCTCTTGCTTCCCTTACTTCCTCCCCCCCAAACACCCCATCCCAGTATCCAATTAACAAGCCTGGGAAAAAGAGGCAATTAACCCCTTCAGACCGTGGATCTCATTCCGCTTTTATCCTTGCTGTTGTTGTTGTGGCTCCCAGGTTCATCGGAAACGTGAACCCGGTGGACTACAGGCTTAAGTTGCCCTTCTCGATATTACAACATAAATAACATATGGGAAAGTTTTCGAACTGAAGGGGTTAGGTGCTGCCTTCATTAACTCTTTCACTATTGGGAGTTACCCTAAGATAAATAAAAGCGTCTGCAGCCAGTATAAATACCGTAAGTAAATACTAAATAAACAATAAAACTCAATAAATAAATATATAATAAAAATAAATAAATCAATAAATAATAAAAATAAATACATTAATAAAAAAATAAAAATAAGTATAAATATGAATAAATAAATAAATAAATAAACTACACGTCAATTTACTGATGGGGGAAATGTTTTGGGTATTTCCATTTGTGTATTTATATAGACAATGATGGTACAGAGGAAGCCTTCACGTAGTGGCACGGATATAAGCGGGCGGGATAGCTGCCTGGTTAAGGAGACGTCCCTCAATTACTTCCCTATCCCCCAAAAGGATGGTGGACAGCAGGAAAAGGGAGATTTAAGTCTGCAGTCCACAGGGTTTACGTTTCATCCTTGAGCCACAACATAAACAACACCGCGAAGTTATTCGCAGTGCTCCCAGTAATTTTAATTCGTATTTATTTCCAGCAATTTCGTGTCCTTACCTACACTCTCCATTTTTATTTTCCATTCGCTCCTGAGATGCTGCGTCTGCGTTTACTCCAAGCTCTAATTGTAACTTTTTCATGAATCTTCTTTTTTATCTGCATCTTGGTCTGGTTATTTTCTGTATTCTATTCCTCCAGTTTTACTTATGCATGTAGTTAAGGCAATTTCAAATCCGTATTTATATTTCTCTCTCTCTCTCTCACACACACACACACACACACACACACACACACACACACACGCACACACACACATACACACACTGCAATTAATGTAGTTAGTTCCAGATCTACACTGACTCCCGGCAACTTTCTGTCTGTATTTATGCCAATATTTTTTTCCTGCCAGGTATTCCCCCCAGTCTTATACCTGCATATACACCTGGCACCTGTATCAGTGTATGTATTTGTGGTAATTTCCAGCTAAGATCCAGTACCACCATATCCATCAGTTTTATATATTATGCATGAATGAACAGATCCTGAATTTGGCTCTCTCTTATCTTTTTTTTTTTTCTTGGAGGGAACAACCTTACGGGTTTCCGGCCTTAAGCTCCGTCTTCCTTGCATAAAAAAATGGGCTAAAAATGGGTTGGTACTTAAAGTCTCTCCCGAGCTGAATGAAATCGTAAGGTAGTGGAAAAGGATATCAGGAAAAAGACGATCTAGTTCTGAAGGACTTGGCTTCCTCAAAACGATGGCTTTGTCTGCATTATTTTTGCTATTTCTGGATGACTATTTAGTTTAAGGAATTTTAACCCTGAATTCCTCAGTACGAGAGGGATTAGATGTAGCCTTTTTTTTTTTTTTTTTTACCTCCACCAACGGAGCTGGAGAAGGCTATGTATTCACCAATGTCTGTCTGTTTGCTTGTTTGTTTGTCCACATGATATCTCGAAAGGATATGGATGAATTTTAATGAAATTTTGTGGATATGTGTATCATGGGCCAAGGAAGAGTTGAATAAATTTTGGTGGTGGTCTGAGTTGTCTGGTATAAGCGTTGACGGAGGTGTGCGCTCTCTGAATGCTGTACTTTGTTTTTTTACTGCTAAACATTCTTCCCGAGTTTAACAACATCGCTTGGTGGCAGCAAGAATAAGAGAACTATGACGTAATAACAGCGAAGTGATTACAAATAAATTATCGCCCTGGCTTTATTATATCCCTCCCTTGACCACATAAATCCAGCATTGACACTCACAGGAAGCAGGGTTGGTTCATTTAGGGCGTGCAGGAGAATTACAGCCCCTGCCACCCTCGAGTTTATCTTCATATATCACAACCACTCGCTTATTAGGAGCCACCAGGTACTCAGGCCCTGCTCCCTACCCCCGTCACTCCCCCTTCATCATCTGGGGACATGTTTGGGGACACGTGGGAAATATGGGGACTTTGGGGACTGGGAAAAAGGAGGCCTGGATTGGGGAAATGGGGTGACAAGGGTCGGAGAGAATGGGGACTTGAGTTACAGAAGAGGGGGACGAATAACAAGAGAAAACGTGATTTGAGTGACATGAGAAAAGGGAGGCTTGGGAAAGAAGAAAAGGGAGGCTTGGGAACGAAGGAAAGGAAGGCTTGGGAATGAAGTAAAGGGAGGATTGGGAATGAAGAAAAGGGAGACTTGGGATTAGGAAAAGGGAGGCCTGTATTGGGCCAATGGGGTGACTTAGGTGGAGAGAAGGGAGAAGATGACAGAAGAAAAGAGGAGAACTGGGGATGAGTGAAGGGAGATATGGAAGTGGGAGATTTGTGACTTTATACAAGCGAAAAAAAATGGGGATTAGCGAAAGTGGTGTTTGTTGGTGAGAGAAAAAAAATAGTGTCGAGATGAAGCAGTGGAATCTGCAGGTGGGAGGAAAAAAGGGAGAAGTGAAAGAAAGGGAGATGTGAGGGTGGAAGAAAACATTACCTGAATCTGGAGAAAATCGGACGGTCTGCAAGTGGAAAAAATAAGGGAAACACTTAAGAGGAGAAAAAGAAACCTTGGAGTTTGAAGTAAGCGGGATTTGAAGTGAGGGACAGGCTCAGATCCATTAACTCTCTCTAGTATTGAAGGGAAATGAGCATAAATCACCTAAGCTGCCTTAAGAATTTGCGGAAAAATATTAGGCTATCTGAGACTAGGCAAGGAAATTGTCCAGCCTGAGAGTGCTCACGTAATTACAGTATAAAGTGATTCTGTATGTTTTAATGGTATTACTATTCCACCTGCTAATTCATTCATAAACAGACACACAAAGAGATATATTATTAATTATGGTTCCTTACCCTCACTTAAATTATTTAGTCTCTGACATACAGAGATAGACAGATAAATTATCAACCCTTTCTTTCTTTCCTGAGAAATATCTGAGTTTGTGACAGAAAGACGGAAAGAAGAATATAGACAAACATATACATGGAATGATACAGGCAGATAGCTATTTTATTTTCCAATTCCCCCATCTCTTTCCTAATTCTAAATAATCTAACTCTCAGATATACTGTCTATACAGAGAAGGACTGAAAAGACAGACATGTGGAGGTGTATGGTATGTGGGATGACTTCTGGGCCTCGGGGACAGGCTGTGAGGCCTATGTTCAGCGTCGGACGAATAAAAAAAAGAAAAAAGATACATCGCTGACACCTTCACACCCTTCCCGTCTGTGAATAATCTACTTCCTTCTCCCGCGACAACAGTTGTGAAACAGTGATGTTCTTTCCAGTATCGCGAAATATCTACCTCAGTGAACTCTCTCTATCTCTCATACATACACACATGCATATATATATATATATATATATATATATATATATATATATATATATATATATATATATATATATATATATATATATATATTGTTACATAGCCTATGATTTCATCATCCTTTGTGTAATTTTAACGCACAGTATGCTGCATGTTTGATCACGAGCGTGTTCTGCCTCAGTTCCCCCCTTCTACCGTTATAGTAGAGTAAGTCGTTCTTTCTGTTGTTCAGAGCGGGATTGTCAACTCTTTGTCCCCATGGCTTCATTTGCGCGTCCTTCTTACAAGTTGTATCAAGCTCTGCTGGCCCCTATATAATGAGCTCAGTCTCTGCATTATTACCACTTAGATCTACTCCTCATTTTGCTCACATCTCTGTCCTCCCCTGTACAGTTGTTATTATTGTGAGTACTCAGGAAGTCTCCAACCATCTAGCGGCTGTGTAGTTTGAGTATAAGTTTTATTGCATTTTTTCTTGTACTGTGTAGCATAACGTTGATTCGTAGGCCTAGTGAGGTTTTAGTAATTCATGTAAGGTTCTTATTGTCAGCCATTCTTAATAATAGTTTGTATCTGTAATAATTTATCTTGCATTAACTGAGCATTACCCAGTGTCTTTTCATTTTATCAGGGCTGACTTAGATAAATTTACTCTTGCTAATTTCGTGTTAATAGAGGCTATTGCAGTTAACCATATATTTAACCTGTTTTTTGCCATTACATTATCCTTATGAGTCCTGAATGTTTAGTTGTTAGTTTGAGCATTAAACTTTAACTTGTAATTTTACCTAACTCTTTTGTTTTGAACCTGGAACTTTACGGGACAGTAGTGATTTTTAGTATTCTCACTTAAAGTGTACTTTATCTTTCTCTGTTCCGTAACAATATATATATATATATATATATATATATATATATATATATATATATATATATATATATATATATATATACATACATATATATGGTACATATAATTATATTCTGACATTCATGTGTGTCTTCCTATCTCCGTCTGTCCATCTCTGTTTACGTACGTATTCATCAATCTGCCTATCTATCTATCTGTCTAACTATCTATCCCCTCCTGCCACCCCCAGTCTGGCCAACCTCACTGAATCATGGAACTAGCCAGTGACCCCTGTCTCTCTCCCCCTTTCTCCACCCTCTCCCCTTTCCTCTCACATCTCTCTCCTCGCTTTCCATCCTCTCTCCCTCGCCTCCTCCTCTGCCCCTGCTTTCACCTCTCTCTCCTCTTTTCTCTACAGTCCCCCTCTATTTCCCTGCCTTCTCCCCTCTCCACCTGCTTCCCACCTCTCTCCCAACCTCCTTCCTTTCTCCTCCTCTCCCTGTTTCTTCCTCTCCCCCTGCCTTTTTCCCGTCTCTCTCCCCTGCAATCCCTCTCTTCCCTCTGCCTCCCCTTCTCTTTTCATGACCCCTTCTCCCATTTCTCTCTCTCTCTCTCTCTCTCTCTCTCTCTCTCTCGTTCCCTGCCAGAAAAAATCTTTATCCCCATCAGTACTGTCACACCATTTATTCATCTCTCCCACCTCCCCTACCCATATTTCTCTCTCTCTCTCTCTCTCTCTCTCTCTCCAAATCTACCAACACAATGATCGTATCTGCCACTTCCACTGCTGCCTCCCTGTCATCCACCCTACCAGAGACCTTCCCTGCCACCCGTTCTCCCTGCCACCTTTCCCTCCTTTTTATTCTTCCCCTTCCACAGTCTTTCCACATTTCACTTCCACAAAAAAATCCCATTCTATAAACCTTTCCCATGCATTCCACTCTGTCGCCTGTATCATCAACCCTGCCAAAAACCCTGCCGCTCTTGTCACCTTCCTGACGCCCACGGACACTGTTTTCTTCCTGCCATCCTCCTGTCAACTCTGCCACCTTCCACCCACCTCTGTCACTTCCCTGCCGCCCTCTGCCACCCTATTTTATCTCTGCCACTGACCCTTCCATCTTCCTGCCATCATATTACCTCCTAGATTCAACTGCCTCTGCCACCCCCTGCCACTGCCACCATACTGTATTTCCTCTGCCGCCTCCCTGCCACCTTCCTGCAGCCCCTGCCACCTGGCAGGGTTGAACCTGCCCTGACAAGCAGTAATTTGATGGGCGTGGGTCAGGTGCGAGTGAGTGACGTCACGCTAAAGATGCCCCAGTCCTGTCTACACCACGCCACAGTACACCACGCCACAGTACACCACGCCACACCATGCCACGCCACACCACATCATGCCATACCACATCACGTCACACCATATTATGTCACACCACACCACACTACGCCACACCACACCACATTAAGCCACACCACACCATACCACGCCATACCACACAAGCACACCACACAACGCCACACACCCATGCCACACCACACCACACTACACAACACCACACCACATTACGCCACACCACACTACACCTTACCCTAACTCTGCTGACCTGCTTGCGTGCCTGCTTCTCTCCCCTCTGATGCTGCTTCTGCTGTCACCCTTCCTCTCTCTTTCCGTCTCTGTTTCTTTTTCTGCCGCTCCAGCACTTTCCCGCAACCACCCTTGCCTGCTTGCTAAATCAGCCTTCCTGCTTATTCTCTCTCTCTCTCTCTCTCTCTTTAAGGTCTCCTACTTTTCACACCGCACACTTCCTGTTCTCTGTCTGTCTGTCTCCCTGCCTGCTGCCCCTGCTTCTGCTTCCCTTCTACTGCAGACAACCCAGCGCCGTAATCTCATCAGCTCTGAAGGCTACCTAACAACTTTTCCTGTGCGATTTATTCCGTTTCGCTGCACTCCTCTCTTGTACACTATTTTATTCCTCTTTTATATTTCGACAGAGTGAAAAAAAATAAATTACACAGGAAAAAAAAAAAATGGCGCATTCATAAGTAAAAATAAATCGGTAAGGAAGAGGTGTTAGGCAGTCCCCCATAACTGATGACCTTGTAAGAGAAATAGAGATTTTTTTGACACATTGAGAGAGAAGGGGACTGAGGACACTGAGAAGCGGATGAAAAATACTGCTCCTGCTTTCCTACCTCTGCTGTCTGCTTATATTTCTGCTGCTCCTGCGTTCTGTCCCACCCTCCCTCCTTTCCCCTGCTTGCTTGACTGCTGCCCTTGTTTCTGCTTCTCTGCCCTCTGGTTATTACACCTGCTTCTGCTTCTATGGCCTCTGCTTTTCTTTCCCGACCACTCCTTCTACTGCTACTTCTGCTCATCTACCCCTGCTTTTCTCTCTCCTTCTGCTTCTCTGCCCTCTGCATTAAATATCATCTCTGCTTTTGCCTCTCTACCTCTGCTTATATTCTGCTTCTTCTACTTTGCCTCTGCTTGCACTTCCATTTCTGTTTCTCTGCTCCCTCCATGTACCTCTCCTTCGTCTCCTTTGCCCCTGCTAATTCTCTGCTAAACATACACTAACCTACGCCCACCCTCCTGTCCGCTTGCTTTTCCTACTGCTTCTGCTGTATACCTTACCAGAGAGAGAGAGAGAGAGAGAGAGAGAGAGAGAACATGCCTACAATAAAAATATGATGTATTTTCCCCCCCGGGTCGTATCTGCATGTAAAATTTTATCTCTCTCTCTCTCTCGCATGATAATTCTCTGCATAACGAACAGGCAGTCAAAGGTTAAACCAGCTTAAAATATCAGGCAATGGTGGTAGTTGTGGTTGTAGGTGGTGGTAGTTGTGGTTGTGGATGGTGGTAGTTGTGGTTGTGGATGGTGGTAGTTGTGGTTGTGGATGATGGTAGTTGTGGTTTTGGATGATGGTAGTTGTGGTTGTGGATGGCGGTATTGTGGTTGTGGATGGTGGTAGTTGTGGTTGTGGATGGTGGTAGTTGTGGTTGTGGATGGTGGTAGTTGTGGTTGTGGATGGCGGTAGTTGTGGTTGTGGATGGCGGTAGTTGTGGCTGCTGATGGTGGTAGTTGTGTTTGCTGATGGTGGAAGTTCTGGTTGTGGGTGGTGGTATTTGTGGTTGTGGATGGTGGTAGTTGTGGTTGGGTGTGATGATGGCAGTGGTGGATATAGAGATAGTGGTAATGGTGGTAGGCGGATGGTGGTAGTGGTGGTGGTCGTAGGCTCATGTGGTAGCTTGTGGTTGATGGATTGTGTTAGCAGTAATGGTGATGGTAGGTCTGAGGAATGGCAGTAGTAGTAATGGTAGTAATATAGTGGTGCAGTAATGGAGGTAGTGGTGGAAGTAGTGTAGAGCAAGAAAAAGATAAAGACAAGGAAAGAGAAGTGGTGATGGAGGGTGTGATTGTGGCAAAGATGGTTATTGTGGTAGTGACTGCTGCATAGATGGTGATTATGGTAGTGATTGTTGCACAGATGGTTAACGTGGTAGTGACTGTTGCAAAGATGGTGATTGTGGTAGATTGTTGTAGTTCTGGTGATTGTGATAGTGGTAGTGATTGTAGCTGTGATGGTGACTGGTAGTGAACTGTAGTGCTGATGATTGTGGCAGTGGTAGTGATTTGTAGCTCTGGTAATTATGGTAGTGATGGTGATAACGATGGCGTTGTGGTAGCTTGGTGTTAGTGGTAGGGATAGTGATAATGGTAGGAGTGGTGGTATTTGGTGGTTCTAGTATGGTAGTGATGGTGATATGTTAACAGTAGTAATAGTGCTGAAAGTCATGGTAGTGGTGGTGTTGCAGAACTAATGGTTGCAGTGGTGGTATCAATGGCAGCAGGAGTGGTAATGGTGGTGGTAGTGATGGCAGTTGTAGTAGTAGTAGTAGTAGTAGTAACAGCAGTAGTAGTAGTAGTAGTAGTAGTAACAGCAGTAGTAGTAGTAGTAGTAGTAGTAGTAGTAGTTGTTGTTGTTGTTGTTGTTGTAGTAGTAGTAGTGGTGGTAGTAGTGGTGTGGTGGTGTTGCGGTAGTAGTAGCAGTGGTAATAGTAGCTGTGGTAGTTGTGGTAGGCAGAGAGGCATCGCGAGGCAGGCAGATAGGATAAGCTAGAGATGAATTATGCAGTACAAAGTGATGGTGGTAGTGGTGGTGATAGAGGTTGCTGTAGTGGTAGTGGAGGAGTGGTAGTAGTGGTGGTATCGTAGTAGTTGTGGCGAAATCGTAGACAGTGGTTGTGGTGATATGAGGTAGTTGTAGTGGCATTGCGAGACTGGTTGTAGTGGTAGTTTTGGAGTTGTTGGGGTAGAACTGTGGTATTTATGGTAGTGGTGGTAGCAAGAGTGGTAGGGCTGGTAACAAATGTGGTGATGTTAGTCTCAAAATTGCGAAACTGTGGTGATGGTGGTGGTGTCACTGTGGTAAAGTTCTTTCTCCTTAACTTGGCCCTGATTTTCGTCCTCTTGCCGTTTATTTCACGTAAGCCACTGACAAAGACTGAGCCGCGTTTTGCATCATTTCTATAGCACTTCTTCGTGACTAGTATCATCCTTAAATGCTAATACCTTGCTAAAACCGAGTATTAGGTCAAGATGAAGTGAAAAGAGTACAGTTTAATACTGCGGTGGTAATGGTGGTAGTTGGCGATGTGTGGTAGTGGAAGTATTGTTGTCGTAATGGTGGTGGTGGTGGAACTGTGGTAGTGGTGGTTCTAGTAGTGGTAGAAGTAGTTGTATTAGTAGTTGTGGTGGTAGTAGTTGTGGTGACAATACGTGGGTTGGTGGTTGTGGTGGCAGTAGAAGCGACGATGAAACACTGGTATAGAAATGGTGGTAGTGACTGAATTGTGGTAGTGGAGGAACCGTGGTAGTAATGGTGGTAGTGTAGGAATTGTGGTAGTGGTGGTGGTGATAATGGTAGGCAGGGACGTATCACAAGCTAGATAAGACAGAGATGAATTATGCAGTACAAAGTGGTGGTGCATGAGAGAGAGAGAGAGAGAGAGAGAGAGAGAGAGAGAGAGAGAGAGAGAGAGAGAGAGAGATACAAAGAGAGAAAAGGGGAAAGGAAAACTACACAATGACTGAAGGAGGAAGAGAAAAACTGAACAAAGAAGCAGGAAGGGAGGAAGGAATGGAGAAAAGAAAGACTGAAGGATTTAAAAGAAGGAAGGAAGGAAGGAGGAAAGAAAGGAAGCCTAAAAAGGAATAAAGAATGTGAAAAAGGAAAGAAGAAAAGGAAAAATAAAACTGGCATAGCGAGGGATGAAAACAAGGAAGGAAGGAAGGAATACAGGAAGGAAGGGAAGGAAGGAAGGAAGGAATACAGGAAGGAAGGGAAGGAAGGAGAGAAGAAGGAAACGACTGAAATAAGGAAAAAAAGCAAAAATATAGAAGAAAAGGAAGAATGAAACAAAAGAGGAAGGAAGGAAGGAAGGATGGAAGGAAGGAAGGACAAGAGAACAGAGAACGACGCAGTAGAGGTGGAGCAGAGAGTGAACAAGGGGAAGGAGGAGGAGGAAAGGGGAGAGAGAGGGGAGGAGGAGGAGGAGGAGGAGGAGGAGGAGGAGGAAGGGGGAGAGAGGGAGGAGGAAAAAGAAGAAAGAGAAGGAGCGCATGCGGGTGGAAAATGGAAGGAGATTGTGTACATGACAGAGAGAGAGAGAGAGAGAGAGTCTGAGTGGTACGTTCTGGTGAATCAACTCGTTTGAGGCTACGATAAGCTTCTCTCTCCCTCGGGTATTGGAGAGAAAGGAGGGAGGGAGGGAGAGAAAGCAGGGAGGGAGAGAGGGAGAGAAAGCGTTGGGTGGGAGGGACAGGTAGACTAGAGACGCGGGTGCATATTCAGGGTGGAGAGAGAGAGAGAGAGAGAGAGAGAGAGAGAGAGAGAGAGAGAGAGAGAGAGAGAGAGAGAATCGGGGGGAGGGGGGGAGAGAGATTAAACCGGTTCTTAAGTGAGAGAGAGAAGAAGAGAGGTAAATGTATGATGAGAGAGAATAGTGCGGGGGAAAGAACTAGAGCGAGATAAAGAGGTAGAAAGTGAGAGAGGAAAGTAGAGAGAGCGACTGACGCATATACCATGGAAGGAGAGGTTAGAGAGGAGCAAGAGGAAAAGAGAGTGATAAAGAGAGCTGGAATGTGAGAGGGAGGGAGACAGTAGGAGATACAGGTGCGCACACACTCGGGGAGAGAGAGAGAGAGAGAGAGAGAGAGAGAGAGAGAGAGAGAGAGAGAGAGAGAGAGAGAGAGAGAGAGAGAGAGTGATGCATATACGGAGATGAGGAGAGGGAGAGAAAGGGAAGGAGAAGAGAGCTAAAAAGCGACAAAAAGAGAGAAGAGACACAGAGACAGAGATTTAAAGAGTGAAGGAGGGGAAGAGTAGTTAGAGAAAAAGAGAGAAAGAGAGTGGGAGAGGAGCCTGAGAGAGAGAAAGTGAGAGGGAGAGGCATTGGAGTGAGAGGGAGAGGAGCCTGAGAGACAAAGAGGGAGGAAGAGGGAGAGGAGCTTGAGAGAGACAGACGGAGAGAAAGGAGGTAAGGTACTGCAAAGGATAAAAAGAAAATAGAGCTTGAGACAAAGAGAAATGCGCAGAAAGGGAGCATAGAGGGAATTGGAGGGAGAGAAATGGACGCACATACAGAAGGAGGGAAAGAGAGAGAGAGAGAGAGATAACAGGGAGAGTTACACAGAGAGATAAGGGTGGGAGAGGGGAGGGGGGGAGGATGGACGGAGGCAGATTGGGGGGAGGTGAGGAAGAAATGTGAGAAATAGATGCAGAGAGAGAGAGAGAGAGAGAGAGAGAGAGAGAGAGAGAGAGAGAGAGAGAGAGAGAGAGAGAGAGAGAGAGAGAGAGAGAGAGAGAGAAGCCCTTGGAACAAAGACCGAATGAGAGAGAAAGCAGGAGGAAGGAGAGATGGACAGAACGGAGAGACAGACATGCAGACAGGGGAGAAAGGGTATGGGAAGGGTGAGGTGGAAAGAGAGATAGAGAGAGCTAGAGAGACAAAGAGAGGCAGAGAGAGGGAGAGAGAGCAAATGAAAGTGTATTAAAGGAGAGCTCTCAACAGCACGCCCAGGTTCCAACATCAGAGATAGCAGGGGCGGCGGCAATACCCACCTGCAACACTTACACTTACACCCACACCACCTACACCCATACCTATACCACCTACACCCAAACTACCAACACCAATAACCTTACCACCTACACCCACAATCATATCATTCATATTAGTACCCATGCCACCTACACCCACACCACCTACACCAACACCCACTACACCCACACCTACACCCATACCACCTACACCTAAACTCATCCTTGTACTGCATATCCACATATCACTTAAATCTGTGACACTTAACTACTTAAGATTCACAGCCACTTATATCACTTATCTACGCTAGAATTCAAGTATGCGATGCTAAACTGCACACACACACACACACACACACACACACACACACACACACACACACACACACACACACACACACACACACGTTGCACCTGAATATAATTTTGTATGTCACCGACGCAAACGATGTGGATATTGCAACGATATCAATGGTATGCAAGAGACTTAAGGTGTACCGTGCAAAATAAGTCGCTCAGGAAAAGGAGTTACGAAGCCTCTGATACTGCTCAGAATAAGGATCTCAAGTCACCCAGAGGACTAAATGAGTAATTATCATTCTAATGAGACACTCACTCACGCAACGTTCAGTCATTGTGAAAAGTATACGAGCAACATACATTCCTTCAATACACTAACGAGACAGCCATCCACTTCCTTCCTACAACACTCGTCCATATCCCTACATAGCAACTCTCACCTATGCAACACACTTACCCAATACAGGCAACGATCACCACTGTCATACACTTAAGCAACACTGGATAATATAAATGCAACACACTGACTCACAACACTCACTCATTCCTACTCAGTCACACAACACTCACTTAAAGACTATATCATCATCATCATTCACCTATGCATTACAGGTTACTCACGCAAAACTCTTTCAACAGAGGAACAGACGAGTAACATTCATTCTTCCAACACCCTTACTCACGCAACACTTAATCCTCAACTCTCAAGTCTCACCGCAGTTTCAGCACTTTTTCCTACACACACATTTTTTCCCTCTTCACCTCACATTTACGCGATACACATTCATTCACCTTCATGATCACATTAATTACATTCATTTTTGCAATACACTTACACAACACTCAGCCCTGCAGGACTTACCATATGATTACACTTTTTCATCCAATATATATACAATTTTGGAATCACTATCAGCATTCGCTTCTACAGTACATTTGCTCATGCAACACTTACCCGTACAACACTTAATCCTGCAGCACTCAATCCTGCAACGCTCAACCCTGCAACACTCAACTCTGTAACACTCAACCCTGCAACACCCAACCCTGCAAAACTCACTCTGCAACACTCAGCAACGCAACACATCCCTGCAACACTCAATCCTGCAACATTCAGCCGTGCAACACCCAACCCTGCTACACTCTACCCCCAGTCTGCAACATATCAGCTGGAAAATTCCCGCCGACGCATATTTAAGCAAACACCTCAACAAATGCAAAATGCATTTCCTGCAACACACACAACATGTCCACGCCTGTCAAGGGAGCCTCAACTTGCTATGCCTGTGACGCATTGCAAACCCAAACGCGTCAAAAGCATTACTCTGCGCAAGGGTTTAGCAGCTTCAGCCCACGGACGCAATTTTTACATTTTATTTTTGATAACAGTGCTGGACAGAGGTATACAAACGTTCCTCAATCGTCTCCCTGTTCCCCTCAATCGCCTCCCTATTCCCCTCCATCGTCTCCCTATTCCCCTCCATCGTCTCCCTATTCCCCTCCATCGTCTCCCTATTCCCCTCCATCGTCTCCCTATTCCCCTCCATCGTCTCCCTATTCCCCTCCATCGTCTCCCTATTCCCCTCCATCGTCTCCCTATTCCCCTCAATTGTCTACCTATTCCCCTCAATCGTCTACCTATTCCCCGAAAGGAGGATTGTAAATTGGTGAAGAAGGGCTCTTTTGCCTGTAGTCCACCGGGTTCACGTTCAGATGAGTCCAGGGCTGCTACTACTACTACCTGCACTATTATTATTATTATTATTATTATTATCATTGCTGCTGCTGCTGCTACTACTACTGCTACTACTACTGTTACTACTACTACTACTACTACTACCACTACATCTACTACGAGACGGACTTATCCAGCAAAGTAAAGCCCTCTCACGCGGAAGGGATTAAGGAAGGCTATCTCTAATCCCTCCCGTTCGAAAAGTCTCTAAAGCTCCATAAAACTTGATGCTGCAGGAATAAAACGATAATTAAAACACACACACACACACACACACACACACACACACACACACACACACACACACACCAAATCCGACAAAGTGATTTTCAGTGTATCCCCTTCGCAACTATACTCTTTTTTACTTTAACTTGGCCTAAAATTGTCACCTTTCTCCATCTTAAATGCGTAGATGTGGCAATAGATTAACACTAGATTATGATGCTAGTCAAGAGGAAGTGCTATGGAATGGATGTAGAGTGCTGTATTGTCTTATTCTGCCACTAAGGTGCGTGAAAATCAGCTGCAAAAAGACGAGTTTGAAATAAATTAAAATGAAAAAAATACTGATGTCTTTCTTAAGCTGAGTAGAATCGTCTGATTGAACCAAGAATAAAATATCAGTAAGGTGATGTTGCAATGAGGTGATGTTGCAATGAGATGATGTTGCAATGAGGTGATGTTGCATTGAAGTGATGTTGCATTGAAGTGATGTTGTATTGAAGTGGTTTCAATGAAGTGATGTTGCAATGAGGCGATGTTGCAACAGTGACGTTGCAGTGAGGTGATGTTGCAATGAGGTAATGTTGCAATGTGGCAATGAGGTGCTGTTGGAATGATGTAATGTTGCAATGAGGTCATATTGCCATGACGTAATGTTGTAGCGAAGTAATATTCTTTACACCACGATAATGTCTTGCGTATTCTTGCTGACACCAGAAGATAGTTTCAAGAGGAGGACAGTGTTTTCCAAGGAGGCACTATAAGATACGAGTACATTGTGACTTTCAGCGACTCATTCGCAACAAGAGACCTCTCCTAATTCGAATAAAATTGTCTGGTGTTAGCAGGAATAACCCATTTTCCTTCCCTCCCCTAAAAAAAAAAAAAAAAAAAAAAAAAAAAAAATTGTGGTGAAAACTGAAGAGCAATTATCATCATCATCAACATTAGCAAGTTAGCTCCGAAAAAAAATCGTGTATCAATTTCAACATTTAATTAACTGAAACATGGGATAGTATTATGAACGTAACATTTAACACTTGATACTCATTTGGGAAATTAATCCCTCACAGCACTGACAACATACACCGTTATTAAATCCAGGCACTAACGTATTGCATTATTAAGCAACGCACACCACATAAAGCAACTACACCAATAACCTCTTCAGCCTCAGGAAGTAATGGTTTAGTTTATTCTTGCTTTCTCCTTACGTTGTTATTTGGCATAGGAGAGACTTAGAATTGCAGTGTTAAATATTGCCTTCATTTTTCATCTTTCTTGAGATCTCTTAGCTGAATAAAATCGTCTAGAGCTAGGAAGCATTACTCGTCCACCCAACTTCTAACTACTGTCTTTTCTCCTAAGCCTCATCCATATTCCTCACCACCATCACCCATAGTTAGTGTTTATCCAAGTACTAACGCATCACATTATCAAGAAAAGCCCACCTCAACGCCATCACAATACAACCCTTCCTCTAAACTCACTAAAACCTTTCAACCACAATCACCCCTAACCACCCACCCCACAAACCACAATCACCCCTAACCACCCACCCCACAAACCACAAACACCCCTAACCACCCACCCTACAAACCACAATCACCCCTAACCACCCACCCTACAAAACACAATCACCCCTAACCACCCACCCCACAAACCACAATCACCCCTAACCACCCACCCCACAAACCACAATCACCCCTAACCACCCACCCCACAAACCATCATCACTCCTAACCACCCACCCCACAAACCACAATCACCCCTAACCACCCACCCCACAAACCACAATCACCCCTAACCACCCACCCTACAAACCACAATCACCCCTAACCACCCACCCCACAAACCACCATCACTCCTAACCACCCACCCCACAAACCACAATCACCCCTACCCACCCACCCCACAAACCACAATCACCCCTACCCACCCACCCTACAAACCACAATCACCCCTAACCACCCACCCTACAAACCACAATCACCCCTAACCACCCACCCTACAAACCACAATCACCCCTAACCACCCACCCCATTACACTCGGTTTGCTTCACCTGACAAAGAACGCAAACCCCTTTCAGTTCAGTTGACGGCCAGGTAGAGTCGGACTGAAGGATAAATTTGACTATAGTACCCATGAAGACTCACTGCTGCCTCAAAACTACGGCCCACTGAATTTCACAAAACTATGATTAAGTATCTAATTGTGAAAGTGGCCCAGTTATGTCAGATGGACACAGATCATGAACAACTATCACTACTACAAGTCCAAACCTCCAACCACTATCACCACAAGTATGCAACATCCCCCTCGCAACACCAGCGCCTCTGCAACACCTCGCAACACCGCCGACCACTTTGGCCATTGATTTGCAAGCCACCTGGTAGATCTGTTTGGCTTGGCCCGTCAGTCAGAGCCTCCACCAGATATTTCCTGGATGTTTGCAGAATAATTTCTGAATGACATGTCGAATCCATCCACACACACATTCAACGATTTTACACACACACACACACACACACACACACACACACACACACACACACACACACACACACACACTTCTCTCTCTCTCGTCTTGCACTATTCCGATATTCGCGATGGCGGATGAGGGAGCCTGAATATTGCAATATACATTTAGCAATATACCTTGCAACTTGATAATAACGACCATGCGCCGGGCTAATGCATGAATGAGAGGGGATTAAGGAGAGAGAGAGAGAGAGAGAGAGAGAGAGAGAGAGAGAGAGAGAGAGAGAGAGAGAGAGAGAGAGAGAGAGAGAGAGAGAGAGAGAGAGAGAGAGAGATGAGATCCACTGTCTATAGTCCATTCATATTAACCAGGAGTAGATTTGCGTAATTCTGTATCTTCTTTACCTTAGCTTAGTGACAAAACAGACAATACTACGGCTCAACAAGCATTCCATAGCACTTCTTCGTGACTAGCATTATATTCTAGTGTTAATCTCTTGCTACAGACCAACATTCAGGATGGGGTGATGCCAGCTTTATGTCTGGCTAAAGTGAACTGAAAACAGCTGGCTTATAAGGTTTTGCAATACACCATCCTCTGTAATTAGTTTCTCATGTTACAGTTTAATACCCTCTTGTATGTTGTTATCGTCATCATCATTCTGTTCTAGTTATTCATTTACTATTATTATTATTATTATTATTATTACGAAGCATACGAGGAAGAACCAAAAACTGAGAACCTAGTAACACTGTCTCTTTCGATGAGGATTGATTTATTAGAAAGTCAAAATCCAGTACCGTTCATATAGAGACGTTTGAACATATGGTAAACATATGGGCAATAAACAGAGAAATACGACATACAAGACAATGGTAAGGAGATATACTTAAAAATGGGGCGACGAAAGACGTAGAACAAAGCGTCTTCCGCAAGCAAGCACATGGCATAAGAAAATACGTGAGACGATATTTTTTAGTTGATAATTTAAAAAAATGGATAGTTAGAGTCAGCGAAATGGTTCTGTTGGGTAATAGCATATGACTTACCTGATAAAGCTGCCCATGTTTTTTTCTTTCAGCCTCCTTCTTAGTATTACCGGGAAAATAATAGTGAAATCATGTTCCTTAATTATACCAACGAAGGAATAGTTCAGATGTGTGATAACAAAGGAGATTCCTGACAGTTTTTAAATCTTTCTTTTAATTTCCTTGGAGTATTATCAGGAAAAGAACAACCCACACCATTTTCCTGAATTAACCGGAAACAAACACAGCGTCCTCAATTACCCGTCTACCTCTTCCTCTCTGCTGGTTGTCTTTGTCAGTGGTCGAAGCGAGGGAAATTGTGTAACTTTTAGCGAGGGTCAAAGGGGAGCAGCTGCGTCTCCATTAGTCCCCACACAGGCGAGACGGAACGCCACATTTGTCTTAAGTGCCGCTCCTTAGCCAAACCAAGAAGGCAAATTAATGTAGTAATGGAAACACATATTAGCGTAAACGTACAGAGAGCGAAAGAGGATTTTAATATTCTACTAACCAGTTTCCTTCTTGCCGTCTTTACTTCGTCGTATTATTGTACTTAGCAGGACATTTTTTTCCCTTTCCTCTCAGGGGACAACTTAGCTATTATACTCTGACTACGGTGCTGGAGAGGGACGCCTTCACGTGGTGACATCGATATAACAGCCAAATTCCCGTCATGGTTATACAAACGACCCTCAACTCCCTCCCTATCTCCCCAAAAGGAAGATGGTGAATTACAGAGGAGGGACAAATTCAGCTTGTAGGCCGCTAAGTCCACCACCACCACCACCACCACCACCACCAATAACAATAACAACAACATCTACTACTACTACTACAACAACTGTGACTACCACCATATTATTTCAAAATAGCTAACACCAGATGATATTATTAATCAATAGGAAACCTTCTGAGGTATGTGGATAAAGGAACTCGATTATATCCTTGAAAAGATTTTACTCAGACAAACGACAGATGATTTTACTAGCCATAAAACCCCCCTCTATCAGTCTGTTATTTTCAGTAAAGGGTGTTCAATTTCTTCTTGTCATTGCAATTTTTTTATTCTTTTTTTTTTTCTGAGATTATTAAAAGCTTAATGGACTCATCTCCCACCGTTCTATTCTGTCGTGGGGTTATTTTCATTCTCTTTGTCACCCCATCAATCATTTAATTTCCTTATGAAGTTATTTAAATTCAATCATTTCATTCATCAGTTTTACTCTACTGCGCAGCAGCCGTGGCTCAGTGGGTTAAAGCGCTCCGCTCTGACCAAAGGGTCGGAGGATCGAATTCACCCAAGGGTCACTGGTAGACATCACTTCAGGAAAGGCATCCGGTCATAAAATGCTACACGCTCCAATCAAAAGTCCTCTATCCAGGGGCAATGCCTTATCCCTTCGGGGAGGCCTGGCGTAAAACCAAATTATTATTACTATTATTTTTTAGTTTTATTCTACTGCGTGGTTATGTCAACTCTCCTCGGCACCCAATCCATCATTCTACTTGGCTGCGATTTCATTTTAATTCTGTCACTCAATCCATCATTCTATTATCTATTTCTGGGTTTTCTATTCTCCCCGGCCATACGGAGGAAGAGAACACATTGTAATACCGTCCCACACTCCGCTTCACACCGACAACGAACGGAAATGTAGTGTGAATAAGAACTGGGTCAGAGGCGGGACTTGGTCGGTGTGGTAGACTGGGGGACAGTGATAAAGGGAGAGGCTGTCCACTATCAGGTACAATCTGGGACAAAGTTAGTCTACTGTTCAACTATCGGTACAGAGACAAAATTCACCTACTATTCCGCCGCGTCTGTATCACACTTTGGGCATGTCCGTCACTTTCCTCCTTGACGTTGCTATCTCACTGCGTCTGTTCCGCACTTATGCCCGTCATTTTCCTCCCTGAGATTCATCTACGGGCAGAGGAAAAGACCACGCCTATCTCAGCTACGGAATATAAGCCAAGAGAGGAGGGGGACAAGGGAAGAACTAGTTGCTGAGGAAGCGAATTTAAGTTGACGCATAGGTACTTACTTTATCAGTCACACAAGTAGAAGAGGCATAATGTTAATCGAAATCTCGTCCCCAGCTGTACACGCGATATCCACAGAGCCTTATTAATAAAGCTGAGTACGAGAGGATGTAAACAAACCCCAGATTTATGGTAGTCCAATTAAAAACACATTTTGGGGTAGAAATGGCTAGATTGCATTATACTTTACATACCGTAATTACCAACGAAGTAGAAAGACAAATTACTCTCCCTCTCTCTCTCTCTCTCTGGGAGGACGTGCACTGTTTTACAAGGCTTCGGAATTTCGGGACACTCATGAGACAGCGCGAGCCAGAAATGAAGCTACACTGAAACGTACTGTACTCTGAATTGGGAAGGAAGGTGAAACGAAAAGGTACTCTAAATCGGAAATGAAACTAGAATGAAACGGTACTCTGGATTGGGAATGAAGCTGAAATGAAACGGTACTCTGAATCGGAAATTTAACTGGAATGAAACGGTACTCTGAATCGGGAATGAAGCTGGAATGAAACGGTACTCTGAATCGAGAATGAAGCTGGAATGAAACGGTACTCTGAATCGGTAATGAAGCTGGAATGAAACGGTACTCTGAATCGGGAATGAAACGGTACTCTGAATCGAGAATCGACTGGAATGAAACGTACTCTGAAATGGAAATGAAGCTATCACGAAACTACTGTGAATCAGGAATGAAACCGCAATGTAACAATGCTGTGAATGCAAACAAGTCAGTAATACGAACTAGATATGAAATTGGAATGAAACATTTTTGTAAACAGGAAATGAAACAACAATGCGAATAAAAAAATGAAGCTAGAATGAAAACGTTACTGGGAATCGAGTATTGAAACAGGAATTTTATTCAGAAAGGACACTGTTACATGACAAACGTGACAGACTGTAGAAATAAATCTGTCAGTAGCGTGAAGCGTCTGAGTCCGCTCTGGCGTCGGATTCAAGCCTCAGACACGGGTATAACAGAACACAAGACGAACACGCTGCCACCGAGCCACTAAATTCCCTTACATCTACACTTTTGCCTCTACTGCCTGGACTTAACAGACTAGCTTTGGATCCCCATGCTCCTGATGGGGGCCATAAAGGACTGGGTAGTAGATAGATTTAGAAAGATGGATAGACAGATGGACTGATACATAGACAGTCAGATAGATGGGCAGGCAAATAGCTAAAGACAGAGATATAAATGAAGACATACAGGTGCTGTTGACAGACATAAGCAAACAGACAAACATACAGACACTGAGTTAGAGAGATAGAAAGCTAGACAGACAGATAATCAGACGGACAGACAGACAGGCATAGAAAGACAGATAGACAGACAGGCATAGAAAGACAGATAGACAGACAGTAGACAGACAGAGATAAGCAGACTTTCATCAACTACCCAAAAGCAACATACAACCGTCTGTCGCTGCTCTATTTTCATTTCCCATCCACTTGTATAGTTACACAGACCCTTCCATTTCTACTTAATCTGCCTCCATCAACGCCCCCGCATCCTCTCGCCTCCCCAATCCCTTCATCCTCGTCTCAGCATCCTCTCCTCTCCTCTCTCACACGGGGAATGGAGAGTCTCTTGCTTTAATGGGTCAGATCATACCTTCTCCTGTTTCTCTCTCTCACTCTCTCTCTCTCTCTCTAAGTCGAAGGAACTACATTTGCTGCCTCCTCCCATTTATCATGCTTTCTTCTCTCTCCCCCCCTCTCTCTCTCTCTCTCTCTCTCTCTCTCACCTTCCTAAGCCAACAGACCTCCAATCGCTTCCTCCTCCCATTGTCCCCTTCACTCTCTCTCACTAAAGCAAACGGAGGAGCTTCATGTCGGGCTC
>NC_136960.1:34431089-34496089 GCF_032717465.1 Coenobita brevimanus | reverse complement strand
GAACTTTCACAACATTAACACACGAATAATCTAATACTCCAACTGCATGGCCAGAATACTAAAGTTACCCTCACATTACCATTGCCTTATACCAATGATCAAGGAAAACGGACTCATGTTGTGGTTTCTCTTCGCCAGCACTCACACCGTCTATCATTTTCACTCCTGCCTCTCGTCTCTGTGACTACATCTCACGCAGAATTAATTAAAGTCATCCTTCGTGGACTCCCGTCTGTAGGCTGCGGACCCGTTGCAAGGAGGATGAAAGGCACCAAGACTCCTAACAACAATGTAAATACGACCACCACCAACCCACCACATTCACCCACACTCGTCAGCATTGGAGATTTCGAAGCATCTGTTAGTTAACTATTTCATTATTTTATGCTTTACAAATTAATGATAAATGATACTTTTATCTTCCTAATATCAATGACGTTTGCATGAGTAATATTTTTAAGGATTTCAAGATGTAACGTGTAAAATAAGTCGCTGAGCAAATGGTGTTACGAAACCTCCAAAACTAACATAAACAAGATGCAGTCCGCTCGTCCGGAAACACGGATCAGCGCTACGGTACACCGTTTACCCCATTTATTACCCTGGCTTTACTCATTTACCTAGTTGTCTCGGCGCATTTTCAAGTACTCACTATAACTATGCCCATTATCATGAAATATCCGCCGCGTTAAAGTTATAAATTGTTGATAATTTTGCATTCACGCGCCGCGCAAAACGATGTTATGAGGCGGCTGGTCCCTTTCACCGGCGACATCTATTGCCACTAAACTCAACTACAAGGCAAAGTTGCAGGACAAACTACCATATCGTGCCTCTCATATCTCACGCTTTGAAATACACAGCAGCCAATGGATTATAATGCAAAAAAGGAAGAGAGAGAGATACTGAGTGGGTTTTCCTAGCATTTCCACACGATACTGTCCCTTTTGCCTTGTTTACACTACTATCGAACGCTTTCATGCAGCTGAGTAGGGACGTGCGTGGTGAAAATATTAATAATTAGCGTTTGAAGCAAGATTAGAACTTACATTTAGAATGTTTTATATTTTTTATTTAGCACGGCAGAGACATACGTGGAAATGTGGTGATAGTGTTAGAAGAAGTGTTAGAAGCAATGTTAGAATCACACAGAAATATCACTTTTATTCCGCACAGTGGAGACCTACTGTGCATGATAATGTTAGAAGGAATGTGAAGAACAATGGTAGAAGCGATTTTAGAAGCAGTTAGAAGCAGTGTTTGACAGTGTTAGAAGTGGTTACAAGCAGTTTTAGACGCAATGATAGGCACAGTTTTAGAAGTACTTAGGAACAGAAGTTTTTTTTCAGCACAGTAGAGATATATGTGGTGCGTATATTAGGAGTAAATTTCACTGACCTATCGCTGGCTTCTCTTAAGCTGAAATTATCGTCTAGTGAGAGAGAGAGAGAGAGAGAGAGAGAGAGAGAGAGAGAGAGAGAGAGAGAGAGAGAGATAGTGAGTGGGTTTAGGTCATCAAGGGCCGCGTTCAATAGTAGCGTGGAAGAAATCTAAGTGTATCAGGACGGGCGCGTTCAATTTCGTCACAATGTTCGTTCCTAAATTGAGTTTAAAAGTGAGTCTGTCAAGGGGTATGTTCAGTAGGCGAGTACAAGAGTGAGTGTGTTTAGAGAGAGAGAGAGAGAGAGAGAGAGAGAGCGTTTTATCGCCCGTGTTTTAGCGGCATGCGAAAAAATGCGTGTGTATCAAGGGAAGTGCGTTCGGGTACATCAAAGGGTGCGTTCATTAAGTGTGTGTGTGTGTGTGTGTGTGTGTGAGACAGAGAGAGAGAGAGAGCGTTTTCGAATGCGTATTTTAGTAATGTTGCGCCCACACACACGCTAGGATCAAACGCAAGTCCCTGTCCAATTACCTTTGTCTTGGGGATGAGTCAATTCGTGCGTGTGTGCGTGGCCTCCAGGGTGTGTATGTGTGTGTGTGTGTGTGTGTGTGTGTTAACAGGCACCATTTAAGTGTGTGTTGGAGGAGCCCGCGGGTTTCATCATGTGTGTGTGTGTGTGTGTGTGTGTGTGTGTGTGTGTGTGTGTGTGTGTGTGTGTGTGTGTGTGTGTGTGTGTGAATGGGGTGGGTTGGAACCAAAAATAGGAAAAATGAACACACGTAATCTGAAGAACTACCACCTGAGTGCCCCCTAAATGATTTCAAGAGTACCATCTCTGTTTATTATTCCTTTCACTACAAACCCTGCACTTCATTCTGGCCCACGCCGTTAAAAATCAATCAATCAATCAATCACGTAAAATAAAAATAAAATCTAGTCAATAAAGAAGACTTAAATGTTATAGAACCAGGCACTATTTTTCTTTTTTTCTGCCTCAGAGACTTCCATCATAACGAAAGAGGTAAAAGAGAAAAGAAAAAGCAAGGGAATAAACTAGACAATTTTTATGATCACCTACACAAAGCGACCTAAACTGACAAACAATAGACTCGTCAGCAGGATTTAGAGGGATTTTCCTTTTTCCAATGAACAATTAAATCTTTTTCCTAGATCTATGCCACGGATGAAAAGAAGAAGAAAAAAAAGAGAGAGGGGGACTAAAGAAAGAGAGGCCTGAGCATCCACTTGTTTCGTAAATAGCTCTCTCTCTCTCTCTCTCTCTCTCTCCTTTTCCATCATGGCCCCCTCCCCTCTCTGCTCGTTCCCCCACGCCATCCATCACAGGGTTGGTCTGCCTTGCTGTCATAGGCCTTTGAAGACCCCCTGATCGTGAGAGAGAGAGAGAGAGAGAGAGAGAGAGAGAGAGAGAGAGAGAGAGAGAGAGAGAGAGAGGTGAAGAATCATATATCATGTTCGAATATATCAACAAATATTCTTAGACGAAAGGTAAGAGAGAAAGAAAAAGGAGACAAAGGTAGACGAAACAGATAATTGGGCAATAATTTAAGCTGAACCGATAAAGGGAAAAAAGAATGAATGACAGATATATTTTAAGATTGATAAACAGATCAAATACAGAAATGAAAGGTACAGTGCACAGAAAGAAGACGCCTCAATAGGTACCGTAAGCAAAGAGATTAATATTGAAAATCTCCGAGACATAGACGGAACTAACAGCCAAACGAATAATATAGACAGGTAAACAGAATATCAGACAGATACAGAAATAGACGGATACACAGTTACACAAAGCTGGATATTAAAAACCCATTCAGAAATCATTACTAACCAGACGCCATCCTGTCAATAGAGATGCGCTATTGTGTTTGCATCGCTAGTGAGGACACACCTGCGCTTTATTATCTGGGATGTTTTCATACACCTGTCTGAATTTGCATGAGGTCTACATTGCCTGGTCTTTGTGTGGGATTCTGGACGCACACACACTGACACCAAAACGCACATGAATTAATACGCTAATGGCCACATACGCACCTACATACACACGTGCAGACGCACAAATACACACATTATATTCAGGAAAGATGTGTTACTCGGTACCATTTCGCACATGTACAGACATACCACATATACACACATGAAGTGGTGTCGTGGAGTTAGTTCATACCACATACACACACACACACACACACACACACACACACACAGATAGAGAGAGAGAGAGAAGCAAATACACATATTCAAGCAAACACACACACACGCTCATGCACATAAAATATTTCTGGAAGTTATTTTGCACATCCCCACGTAAAAGAAAAAAATATATAGTCGTGTATAATATATATATATGTGTGTATATTTATATATATCTCCAAAACACACACATACATAAACACATACGAATGATACACTTGTACACACATACTCATGCACCTATAGACTCATATAAATGAGGTCTCTCTCTCTCTCTCTCTCTCTCACACACACACACACACACACACACACACACACACATCTGGGCGGGTGTGCAATTCTCTCTCCACCATAAGTTTTGCACATTCCGGGGGCGAGGCGAGGGGGGGGGGGAGTGGAGGGGCAGGGATGAGTGGAGGAGAGGGGAGTAGTGGGTAGGAGGTGGAAGGGTGAAAGGAAGGGAAGGAGGAAGAAGAAACTAGAAACATATAGGGGAAGAGGACGAAAAGAGACGAAGAAGAAGTGAAAGCTGAAGAAAGAGGAGAAAGAAATGAAAGATGAAAAAAAGGAGGCGTGATCAGGAGGAATAAAACCGAAGAAGAAGAAGGTGGAGAAAAAGTAGCAGACAAAGGTGGAGACAAAAGGAAAAGAAAGAGGAGGAGGAAAAGAAGCAGAAGAATGGAGGTGAGGGGAATAAAAAGGGGAAGGAGAAAGAATGAAGTAGAATAGAAAGACACATGGAAGGAGGAAGAAGCAGGGGGAAGAGGTGAAAGAGGAGACCGTGAGAAGTGAGCTGGGTGGAAGCAGGGAGGAGGGAGGGACTGGCGGAGGGAGCAGTGTGGGATGTGAGAATGCAATATAAAGCACTCCAGTCTTTCCCTTTCACCTAATGCACTCCACACCACGACACTCTCTCACAGGAATGTTTTAAAGTACTCCACACTGGTTGCAACAAAAAACAAAACAAAACAACAATCCCTTCCATTTGGGGACTTTTTTTTTTTTTTTTTTTTTTTTTTAATAATCTCGGTATCTTAGGACGATTGTTTGAAATAGGGAGGAAACGATGTGAACTGTATTACGAACATTTGCACTTCCCATTGTCTCCCTCGAGCTGAATGAAATCGTCTGAAAGTAACAAGAAGAAATGAGATATAAAAATAAGTATGACTATTATTATTTACTATTATATGCTCCGTCCATCATAAAGCTTTGCCATTATTACTAACACTTCGAAACTACCAGTAAGCATCCTGTAGACGCTCGTTTCTCTAACACTGCCATGATATATCCAACCCCATCCTCTCCCTGCCCTTTCCCTGACCTCAATATCCAACTCCCTCCCTCACCCCCAAACACTGCACCTTCAATAACACATACCCATCTCCCCACCCCCCTCCGACCTCTCCTCCCCTTCCCTCCCTGCCTTTCTGTCCTCCCCACCTACCCTCCCTCTTTCTCCCTCCTCCCCCTCCATGTAATTTGCACCACCGAACTGATAGTCCCCTTTTATAGTTTTGTTTAGTTTGTCCTACCCCCTCTGCCCCCCCCTCCTCCCTCCCATGCAAACACCCCCTCCACACAACCTCCACTTTACACAACACCATTCCTCCCTTTCCCTCTCCTCCATATATGTCCTCTCACTCCCCCTCCCTCTCCTTCCATCTACACCTCAACCCCCTCCCTTTCCCTCCTCTCTTCTCCCTTGCTCTTCTTCCACATTCCCCCTCGCTTCCCTCTCTCTGTCTCCAAACAAACCCCCTCCCTCTCCCTTCCTCCCTCCTTTTCTCCCCAATCTTTCTCCTCTCTCCCTCCTTCCCCACTTCTCCTCACACCCTCCCTCTCTTCATTGCCATTTCCTCTTCCTCCCTTTCTCTCCCCTCTTACCCTTTTCCCCTCCCATCTCTCCTACCCTTACTCCTTTCTCTTCCCTTTCTTTCTCCCTCCCCTTTTCCTTCCCCCCCCCCCAGCATCGCTGCTCCTCATTGTCAACTCGTAAATCCGGCCGGACAAACACTCGTCAGGAAGCCATTTGTGGGGAGGCCCGACATGCAATTCCCGTGTTCATGTGGGTGTGGATGTGGGCTTGGGCGTTGGCATGCGTATGGGTGTGGGCGTGAACGTGGGTGTACGTGTGGGTGCGGGAATGCTCTGGTATTAATTGCCTTGTAGTCTGTAACGACTGAGGGATGACTGTGGAGTTCCTTCGTGTGGTTGTGGGTACTGGTGGGGAGATGAATATGAATGTGGACGTGCTTGTGGGGCTTTTTACAATGTTCAGGTGCAATTTGTCGTCTCTCACAGCTAGTAAGAGATAAACATGCCAATCCCCGGTATTTGTACAGGTGGGATATGGGGGGAATAGGTTATACAGTTTTGGTACTGGTTCGTCTTTCCGCAATCTGAGGGAAGGCCAATTTGTCCTCAGAATTTTACCATCGGCTGACATCCATTGTTGTGGTTCTGACACACATCGGGAGACGTCGACTGATGTTCCAGCATACACGCTAAATATTTAAGATTCTGTGAGTTATTTTTGTGTGCTGGTGGTTAGAAAATACGAGTTATCATTCCAGCCCTGCCTTATCCATGAGTTCGAATCACCTATAGACAGCTGGATGCATTTTAATCTTGTAATATAAACAGGGATGGAATATCGTCTCCTAGCTAACTGTTCAGGACTAGAGTAGCCTAGCCTCTGATCCTTACTCGTTGAAGGGTGTTGATGGCATTGGCTGTTACTACTACTGCATTTAATTCATGAGTGTTTGCCAATACATCTGACAGACTCGGACGCCACGTGACTCCTCCTCATTAATCACATGAACAAAGTAGAAAATCAATAGTTCTATACCGGCTACAGCCATGTGCATAATACTTCCCAGTTATCCTTCCCGTCCGACGCTGATGTACAGTTACCTGCAAAAGTCCATTTGCCTCTCCTGACTCTTTCACTGCTAGATTCACAGACACCTGAATGTGACGTAGTGGACTGAGGTGCGTCTTGCCACCAACCTAGCAACAAACTTTCATCCCTTTCCTGTCCAACTTTCTAGTGCAAGAGTTAACAGTTACTTCCAGTCCTTCATTTATGCAACAGGTCAACTCTGGAACTGTCTCCCTCTGTCTGTATTTCCTACTTCCTATGATCTTCAGTCTTTCAAACGCAGTGTGTCCAGGCATCTCGAACGGATCTTGAATTTGGCTCTCTGTTGTATTGTTTTTGTTTTTTCTTGGAAGGAACAGTTTGCGGGCTCCTGGCCTTTCGTTCCTTCTTCCTTGCATAAAAAAAAAAGAAAAAAAATCTGTGGGTGATATGAACATCTTTGTACACTATGTCTGTCAAGTAACTATGTCTCCAGTGATGAGAGAGGCAGCACCAGGCGAGTATGTTTTTGTAGTTCATTTTGCGGTGATGATACTGCCATTGTAGCCTGATGGGAGCGGCCTAGTGTGCTCCTAGAGAAAGCATAACTAACAATACATATGGAATTATGTTTTATCACTACCATAGGTATTTGCTAAAATCAGTAACACTAGCTAGAAGACCAAGAAAAACATCACATGCATTTCTCAAATATCTAACACCTCACCACAAAAATTTAAGACACCAACGTACTGAAGTGGTTGATGGCGATGGTCTCTAGCCTCGGGGGACCAGTTATCTGTCCAAGTCTATCTCTACCTATAACCAGAAGCCACAAACAAATCTCTTCCATGTCTTCCTCTCCTCCGCCAGCAGACTACCCTCTTTCCAACTCGACCCTCCTCCCCTCAACATGCACGTCTCCACCTCATCCCTTGACCTCAAACCCGAAAGAAAACCAAAAATGAATGCCTAAAAGTACAAACTATAACCCAACAAGGTCGTCATCTAATGGACTGGGTGAAGAGATTATGTCTGACCATTTCTCCCTGAAGGGATTTTCCTAAGATGAATATAATCGCCTCAGAAGTAAGACGTAAATCCCAATGACGCCATTACTTTGGAAGGGATGAAGATTATTAATGACGCGTTGACTGAGAATGATCTCCCAAAAATGAGCTAAAATCGTCTGAAGTACAAATAATAAAAAAATCGTCTGGAGGTACAATTAATATACAAAAACTGAGTAAAACGAATATAAAATCATCTGACCGTACAAAGAATATAAAAGTAACTCATCTAATGTTACAAAGAATACACAAAAAATCGTCTGAGGTCCCATCTAAATCCACGTCAACTCTCCACCTTTGCCTCTTCACGGCTGATGTGGAGTGGAGGTAGATATGTGCAGCAGTGAACAGATGTACAATATAGCGCAGTAGAGAGCAGTGCGGCTATCAGGAGGTGCTCTTTCTCTCTCTCGGGTTGCTCTCTTCTCTCTCACTCTTTGTGCTGTCTCCCTCGTTAACTTGTACACCCTCTCTACTCTCTCTCTCTCTCCTCCACTCTTTCTAACTGCTCTCTTTCATTTCTCTCTCTGATCTATTTCCTCTCTCTTTCTGGTTGCTCTCTTTCCCTTTCCTCTTTCTCTGTACTTTCAATCTTTTTCCTATGATTCACTTCTCTCTGCCACATACAGAAGCTCATCAGATCTCTCTCTCTCTCTCTCTCTCTCTCTCTCTCAATCGAGCTATCTGTTAACCTATTTTTGTATTACCCATCTCTACTTAGGATTACCCCCCCTCTCTCTCTCTCTCTCTCCTTACCCATTATCACCCCCTCCCTATCCTCCCCATTCTCTCCCTATTCCACCCACTCCCACACTCCCACCCCAGTTTCCAGCTCTCCCATTGGCTGGCGGAGGCAGGCGCAATGACGTCAGTAGCGTGACGTCACTGGGCTGGGGTGCTGCCAGACGTAGGAAGAAAGCCTTAGCGCTGGATTCCATAAGTTGACCCATAAACCCTATGTAATTTCCTGGGTAACGTAAGAGCCTCATTATTTATGATAAATCCTAATATGAAATAGATCCTACCTTTACTGGATCCAAAGTAATATGGATTTTTCTGAGAAAAAAAAAAAAACTTACAGGTGTCCAGTGAGATCAAAATAAATGGAAAACATATTGTCATATAATTTTCAAAAAGTGGTTTCCCTTCAGAGTAAAATATAGGGCATCATCAGTAAAGACCATATCAGCATTTTAAACATTTGCGCATCAATCACACCTGGAGAGAGAGAGAGAGAGAGAGAGAGAGAGAGAGAGAGAGAGAGAGAGAGAGCAGTTATAAAAATGGGAAATTAGCAAAATTATTCTTAAAATATACATTAATAACCAGACAGATAGATAGATAGATAGATAGATAGAGAGAGAGAGAGAGAGAGAGAGAGAGAGAGAACTAAAAAAAATGAACCCAAACATGAAAAAAATAATACTGAATAAGAGACTAAGAAGAGAAAGAATAAAACATTTCCACCTATAATAATTAATTAATAAAAAGTTATAAATTAGTCGACCCTGTTATTCTCTCACTTATATAATTAAAAGCGAGAGATGAGTAAGCAAATGGAGGAGAGGAGGGAGAGGGAGAGAATAAAGACGGACGGAGGAGGGAGGAGGGAAAAATTGGATGATGTGAGGGAGAACGCGTAATGAGGGGAGAGAGAGAGAGAGAGAGAGAGAGAGACAGACAGACAGACAGACAGACAGAGAGGTGGTTTGTGGCTGTCTTCATGTGTGTGTGTGTGTGTGTGTGTGTGTGTGTGTGTGTGTGTGTGTGTGTGTGTGTGTGTGTGTGTGTGTGTGTGTGTGTGTGTTGTAGAGAAATGCAGAGGACACCAAGTAAAGGAGATATAACGAAATGGGAAATACCAAAGAAAGAGAGAGAGAGAGAGAGAGAGAGAGAGAGAGAGAGAGAGAGAGAGAGAGAGAGAGAGAGACGGGGATGGGAAGAAAGCGCTTAGGATGAATAAATCTAACAATAAATATTTTAAAATGAAAATAAAAGAACACTGAAAAAACAAAATTTGAACATACAGCAGTATTAAAAACAGTATAAGATCCATATCATAATGATCCGATTTCTGTATGTTTGTTTGGTACCGTAACAGGGCAAAAACGGTGCAATGTAGCGCAAGTTTTGTTTGAGTAAGGTACCGACAAAATGCTCTAACTTGAATAAAACAATTTCCAGTCCAATCGGGCCACCAGTTCCCAAGTTATGACTCATTTCTGGCCCTTTGCTTCATATCTAGTATTTGCTCTAAGTGGAGGGGATGGATTCGTCCTTGGTCCGGCATAGAAATTACAAGCATGACGGAAGAGAGAAGAGTGACGTGTTTGTTGTGTTATCACGCTCGCCTCTCCTTCCTTCCTCCTTATACTCCTAAAATTGTATAGTATACTGGTATAGTATAGTTTAGTATAACAGCAAACACTGCTATCCTGCCTCTCTCTTCCTCTCCCTCGTTTCTCAACGGGAATCCCGGCAGGATAAAATTAAGGGAAAATTCCTCGCTCCGTCTCGCCCGCGGCATGAGTAATTCAAATTCTGCTAACTTTCGACTGAAAATAGGAACTAATAAGCCGCCGAAGGCGGCCTTTAAGCGAGTAATAGTAAAGATGAAAACATATCCATATATAATAAATGAGAAAATTAAACGAAAATAAATCTGATAAAAATAACTAAAAGAGAAATTCTGATAAGAAGGGAAGTTGGGTGAAGGATAAGGGATGATAAAGAAAGGAAGTGAAAATTGGAGTAAGAAAGATGAAGGTGAAAGAAGAGGCAGTGAAGGATGGGGCATGGGTGGAATGTGAGGAAGGGAAACGGAGAGGGAGAGGGGAGGGTTAGAAAGAGGGAAGGGCGGGAGACGAGGGGAGCTTGGGAGAATGGCACAGAGGGGGAAAAGAGAAAGGACGAGAAGGGAGAGGGATAAAGTGGATAGGGTGAGAGGAGGAGGAAAGACAGGAGAGAAGAAGGGAGGAGGAGGAAGTGAGAGAAGGGGGGAAAGGAGGGGGGAGGCAGAGGAAGAGGGTTGAAGGGAGGGAGGAACTGGATAAGGAGAGAGAGAGAGAGAGAGAGAGAGAGAGAGAGAGAGAGAGAGAGAGAGAGGAAGTATCCCCTGACTGTAATTAGAGTAAGATTAATGCATCAACTCAAGTAATGGTGATTTGACCGCTTCTTTGCTCCCCCCCCCTCTCTCTCTCTATAACTATCGATCTGTATGTCTATGTATAACAATCAACTTATTTATCTCCATACCAAACAATCGACTTATCTAAACTATATCTGAAAATCGATTTATCTATATATCTTTCTATATCTAATAATCAATTTATCTGTTTATAGTTATCCGAGCGGAGACGAAAGATAGGAGAGTGTAATTTGAAGAAACGATAAAAAAAGAAGAGAGAGAGAGAGAGAGAGAGAGAGAGAGAGAGAGAGAGAGAGAGAGAGAGAGAGAGAGAGAGAGAAAAAAAAAGAGAGGGAAGGAAAGTAGTGTCTGACGTATGAAGGGAATAAATTGGATGAGAAATATTATTAAAGAAGAAGAATGTGAGAAGTAAGAGGAGATGGAAGATAGAAATTTAGAGAGAGAAACAGAAGAAAAGAGAAGCAAATAGAAAAAAAAATGAAACGAGGAAAGAACTTAAAGAAAGAGGAAAAAGACAAGATAAGAAGGAACTGTGGTAAAAATATAAACATGAAAAAAGAGAAATAGGAAAATAAATGAGGAAAAAGAGCAAAGAAGAAGAATAAAAGGAGGAGGAGGAGAAGAAGAGAGAAAAGAGAGGAAAGAGAGGAAGAAGTAGAGAACAGGAAAAAAGAGAAGAAGAGACTGCAACATTCCCCTCTGACACCTCTAACAATAGCAGACAACAGCTGGCTTTCTCCATACCTCTCTCTCTCTCTCTCTCTCTCTCTCTCTCTCTCTCTCTCTCATTTTCCTATCATCCTCTCCCTTTTCTCGTTTCCTCATAATTCCTCAATGTTCCTTCAGAAATTATGGACAATTGCGGAATAGCAATAAAAGAAAAGGGGAAGAAAAGTCAGAAGATAGGGAAGTGACTGATAAAGAGAGAGAGAGAGAGAGAGAGAGAGAGAGAGAGAGAGAGAGAGAGAGAGAGAGCCCCCTGAGAACACTGTTTGTCCGCGTCATTTCTTCTTCTGGAAAATTCATGGCTTTAAAGTTTGCTCACTTTCTTTGTTTCTTTGCTTGCTCTCACTCTCTCTCTCTCTCTCTTTGTCACTGCTAGTTCCTTCATTTTCCTCCCTCTGTTCTCGCTAATTACTCCTGTTTACATCTTGTCTTTTATTCTTAATTTTTGTCACCTGTCCCTCGACGTCTGATTGATTTTCTTAAACTTTCCACTTTGTCTTCTCATCATTTATTTTTGGATCTTTTCTCCCCTTTTACTTTCTTTTTAGTTCCGAATTTTTCCTAATTTTTTCCTCCTCAGCAGTAAACTATATATATATTTTCTTAATTTCCCTTTTTTTTTCTTTGAGCTTCTACCTATCTTCTTTTTCTCTTTTGGTTCCCTCTCTTTCCTCTCCTCCTGCCATTCTTCTCTCTATTTCCCTCACATTTTCCCTTTCTCCTTCATTCACTTTATTTTTCTCTGTTTCGTGCCACATTTTTCCTGTCCTTTTTTTTTTTTTTTCCCACTTTCTTGTCTCTTTCTCCTCAAATTAGCTCCTGTCAGGACTCCATATTATAATCACAAATCATAATTGATAGATAGATAGATAGACAGACAGATAGAAGCAAAAAGTCAGGGGATGAGATAGGTATTGTGTCTGCGAGAATCGAGCAATGCTAAACATGCTTACACACTCTAACTCAAGGAATGCTTTATAGGCACACGACAGCGCCTAGTGACCATACACACACATACACACATACTCACACACAGGTTTCTAGAACATTCCAACAATATCTTACAATAACTTTGTAGCTTCTTGTAGTGTAGTTTTGTAGATCAGTTATACATATATTAGACTTGTTGACGAGCGGTTGTTATACGTGAGTAGTTTTGTAAGTACATAATCTTCGTTCCAACTGTCATGCAATGACAGGAGAGGTAAAGATGAGTATGGGACTATTTTTATTTGTCTTGGAAATATTAACAAAGACTCTCACACACGAGTAAAGTATCGAGTCCCGCGAGCTACCTCCCTTTCTCTCTCTCTCTCTCTCTCTCTCTCTCTCTCTCTCTCGCCCATGTTGCTAGGCTCGTTCTCCCTACTACCTGTCGGTTCTATGGCTAGCCTCCTTCTGAGCTCTGTTTCCTAAATTCTGGTGTAGCAGGGGTCGTGTCACGTGTGTTACACTGTTGTTGGAATGTTCTAGAAACCTGTGTGTGAGTATGTGTGTATGTGTGTGTATGGTCACTAGGCGCTGTCGTGTGCCTATAAAGCATTCCTTGAGTTAGTGTGTGTAAGCATGTTTAGCATTGCTCGATTCTCGCAGACACAATACCTATCTCATCCCCTGACTTGTTGCTTCTATCTGTCTGTCTGTCTGTCTATCTATCTATCTATCTATCAATCTATTATGATTTGTAATTATAATATGGAGTCCTGACACTCCTATTTTAATGTCCACTTGTCTCTCCCCTCATCAGCTATTTCCTTGATCTCCCTCATTCATTTTCTATTGCTACTTATCGTTTTACCTGCTTCTAACGGCTGTTTAACGTTTTCGGGTAATTTATCTCTATGGAACAGAAGCTTGAGAGAGAGAGAGAGAGAGAGAGAGAGAGAGAGAGAGAGAGAGAGAGAGAGGAGACGTAAAGAAATAGACCTAGTCCCATGTGTAAGCCTTGTCGAATACCAATTTTTGTCTTGTGTACGTGATGCTCCCCTCCACGTACATTCTCTCTCTCTCTCTCAGTATTTTCCCCTCCCGTTCCTCCTGTGAATAACGTAAAAGAACGTGCATGAATTTTTTTTATATATTGAGTCGAGGGTCAAAGGCGAGAAATTGAGAGCGAGGATAGAATTACAGCATCCATGGTCGAGCCTTGGAAAACGGGATGATGGTGGTGTGGATGGTGGTGCGGATGGTGGTGTGGGATGGTGGTGGATGGTGGTGCGGATGGTGGTGTGGATGGTGGTGTGGATGGTGGTGCGGATGGTGGTGTGGGATGGTGGTGGATGGTGGTGCGGATGGTGGTGTGGATGGTGGTGTGAGATGGTTTTGTGGATGGAGTTGTGGATGACGGTGTGGGATGGTGGTGTGGATAGTGGTGTGGATGGTGGTGTGAGATGGTTTTGTGGATGACGGTGTAAGATGGTGGTGTGGATAGTGGTGTGGACAGTGGTGTGGGATGGTGGTGTGGATGATGGTGTGGAGTGGTGGTGTGAATGGTGGTGTGGATGGTGGTGTGGGATGGTGGTGGATTGTGGTGTGGATGGAGGTGTGGGATGGTAGTATGGATGGTGGTGTGGGATGGTAGTATGGATGGTGGTGTGGGATGGTGGTATGGATGGTGGTGTGAGTTGGTGCTGGTAGTGGTGTAGGATGATGGTGTGGGATGGTGGTATGGATGGTGGTGTGAGTTGGTGCTGGTAGTGGTGTAGGATGATGGTGTGGATTGGTGTGAAAAGTGTGGTGTGGGATGCTGATGGTGGTGTGGGATGATGATGTGAGTTGGTGATGGTAGTGGTGTAGGATGGCGGTGGTGGTGTGGGATGGTGGTGGTTAAATCCCAACCCCAACCCTCATCCTTCACACACACACACACACACACACACACATACACACACACTCTCTCTCTCTCTCTCCCTCTCTTTACTCCCCCTCTCGAATTTCGTCTGTCAGGCAAAACCACTCTCTCTCTCTCTCTCTCTCTCTCTCTCTCTCTCTCTCTCTCTCTCTCAGGCAAATGGACTTGCGGTACTGCGACAATGGGCACGCTAATGTCGCCTCAATGAGCAAACAGTATTGTCCATTATACCAGTAAGGTCAATATTTTCCTGGCCTCTTCGCTATATACTCTTGTGGTGGGGAGAGGAGGGGGGTGGTGGCACACGGTCTGGGGATGTGGGAGGGGGGTTCGGGGTCTGGAGGGTGTGGGAGGGGGGTTCGGGGTCTGGGAGGTATGGGAAGGAGTGGGGAGGGGTGTGGAGGTAATATACATAAAGAATCTTAAACCTATTCTGACCGAGGACGTCTTTTTTATATTTTTGTTCCCGCCAGATGATTTTCTTCAGGTTGATATATTTTTCGAGCCTGAGAGTATTTAAAATTCCTTTCACTAACCCTTCCTGGAAAAGATGTCTTATTATACGTTTTTTATTTTAACCTGGCCGAATATTACCACTTCTCCATCTAGAATTCTGATTTTAACAAGAGATGAGTACTAGAATACTACGCCAGTCACGAAGAAGTGCTTTGGAAAAGATGTAGAGCCGCGGTGCTGCTTTATTCCGCCCTTTAGCTACGTAAGAAAGGGACAAAAATGGGGGCCAAATTAAGGTAAAAGGACTACAGTTTAATTTGGTCAGTACTGGGTTATTTCACTCGTTAGGGTAATCATCTAATAGGGAAGGGACTGATGAATTTTTAATCACCTCCCCCCCCCCCCAGCTCGATAAGTGTACCCTAAGCTGAAAAAAATAGTTTGTTAATGGAAAAATCTAAAAAATTAGTTTTCGTAGTGAATGGGGTTACTATCAATTTTGATGTGATTGAGATGTAATTGGAAGCTGTATGAATGAACAGGAAAGTATATATATGCAATTTTATTGTCAAAGGATCCAAGTGGGGCCAAAATTGCTGTATTTTCACCCCAACACCTGTACTGTATTTCCATAATGTTGGCTGAATTCCTGCATTGGTAAATCCGGCTTAAGGTTAAGATGGTTTGTGAATGCCTCTGGTCTGGCCGGGTCATAGCCTCCCATTAGCTAAGGTAAACAAAGACAAAGTGGCGACTGGCCCGGCTGCGTTGGTGAGGGTGCGTTAGGGGGTTAATTAAGGGTGCGCTTAGGGTGTTAAGGGTGGGTTTGGGTTGGTAAGGGTGTGATTAGGGGGTGAAGGGTGCGTTTACGGGGTTATGAGTCCGGTTAGGTGGGCAAGGGTGCGTTCAGAGATAAGCTAAGATGCATTTACGGAGGTTCAGTAGGAGTGCGATTGGAATGGTTCTGTTAATATGCGTTTAGGGAGGCTTAGCGATGGTGTATTTAGGCTGATAAGGGTTTGTTTAAGTTGGTAAGGGTGCGTTAAAGGAAATTCAATCAGGGTGCGTTAGGGAGGTTCAGTACGGGTGGGTTTAGGTTGGTAAGGGTGCGTTTAGTTTGGGAAGTCAGGTAAGAGGGAGAGGCGCACTTAATCTAATTCAGAGTTGGGTGTAATTAGCCAAGTTTCTGGGCCTGGAGTCCTTGAGAGTGATAAAGAAAGACTCATTATTCCTACACCTAAACTTTCTCACTCACGTATAAACTCAATCACCAAGTATTCCATTTCTTCACGTTACTCTCCTCCATACTTCACACCTCCCTGCTATTCTCGCATATACTTAAAAGATTTCACCCCATCTTATAATGCCCATATTAATCCGAGATTCATTATCCCTACATCTAGGCTTTCTCATTCGTGTGTAAACACAGTCACTATAAGTATTTCATGTCTTCACCCTACCTACCCCTTTATCGCACACTCTTAACTTACCTCTTTGTATGTCTAATTAAGGATTTCACTACATCTGAAAATATCCGTATGAAAGTGAGAGATTTTTTCCTACACCTAAAATTTCTCACTGGTGTATAAATTCAATCATCCAGTATTGCAAGTCTTCACGCTATGGACCCAGATACCTCATATTTCTCCCTAATAACGTACGAGTATAATACTTAAAGATGTCACACCATATTAAACTATACCTTATAACCACACTTAAACTTGTGTTTTGTATATGAACTCCGTCACCCAGAATCGCATGTCGTCACCTCCCTTACCCTCACACATCACGATTTCCTTTTCTTCATCACATTTATATACATAATAAAGTTTGCTGCATCTTAAAATGGCTATGTCAGAACCATTCTTCTCACTGGTAAACTTTCTTATTCCTGTATAAGCTCATTTACCCGACATTGCCCTTTTCTCGTCTCTTATCCCCATCACTCGATCCTACCTTTTCACCGCAAGTTCTTAGCATATTTAAGAGACTTGGCTGCATCATAAAACTGCCATAATAAGCCACACTATTCCAACAACTAAACTTTCTGATTTGCGCATTAATTCAGTCACCCAGCTTTAGGCCTGACCTACTTCTCGTCACTTATCACAACTTACCCCAACACTCCCTTTCGTCTCAGAACAAGTAACTCTTTACCTTTAGCAGATTTCACGCTAAAATCACCCTCATTCCTACAAGCAAGCTTTCTGATTCGTCCACAAACTCGGTCAAACTTATACACATTATTTTACCCAAACATCTCTTTTTTTTACCACAAGGTACTTATGCATTAGATCTGGCTATATCATAAACTAGCCATATTAGATTACTGTATTTCTCCATCCAATTTTTTTTTTACTAATATATAAAACTCAACCAACATCACATTTCTTTTCGTTCTTCACCCCAATGTCTCATTATCTCATTTTAATCAGCTATGTATACATTTAATAAATAAGGCTATAACAGAAAGCTTACTTATCGCTATACTTTACTCCTGCAGCTGTACTCTCTGATTCTCACAGAAATTCCATCATACAGCATCAGCCTTCTTTATATGTCACGTTACTTCAGTGCTTCATCCCTTCTTAGCACAAGTTACTACTCTTTATCTAACGTCTCCGCCTGCCCTCCCACCCATCCACACCTCTCCATATACTCCTCCACGTCACTTCCACACCTCCTCACAAGTCTCAATATCACTCTACCAGACTTCTATAAACCTAACCGCTCCACCTGCCCTCCACAACTGTCCACTTACCTTAAAAGTCACTTCCACACCTCTAGAGTTTTTTGAATGTCTCTACACGTCTCCACACCTTCCTCCTACCTTCTAAAGTGTGTCCCATATTTCAAATGCCTTATGTGCAATCCACAGTTCCCTGTTTTGCCTCCTACGTCATTTACACATCTCTCAAATGCCATTCACATTCCTTTTTACCGTCTTAACACTCTACAGTACTTTTCACACTACACATCTTCTACTTTTTGAGATATTTCCAACCACTCCACACCAACTTTACAAATTCACACCTCTCCACCTGCCTCCCACGTCACCTCCATACGTCTCACATGCCTCCCGCGTCCATCCACATACCTTTTTGCCCCCGTAACATCCCAAGACGCCCCTAACACCACCTTCTCGGCCATGACAAAAAACCAAGAGGCCCGTAGATTAGGTTACCCAAGTTAGTATTTCCTTTCTGGCTCTTCCTCCCTCTCAACGCCGTCTCTCTCTCTCTCTCTCTCTCTCTCTCTCTCTCTCACACACACACACACACACACACACACACACACACACATTCTCCCTCTCCCTTTTCATTCTGTTCTCTCTTTTCATTTCCGTTTCCGCTTCTCTCATACTTTTTCCACGTTTCTCGTTCTTTCTCACTAGCTTTACACACCTCTCCCTTTCCCATTTCTCCCTAACCCACCTCTCCCCTTCCTCATTACCCATATCTGTATAAACAACCCACATTTTTTTTTCCTATTTCCCTTTTGTCAAGTTATTTTCCTTTATCTTAACTCCTTTTCCACCCTTACTGTTCCATTTCTCTTTCCAGTTCCTTTCTCCTCCTCTCCTCTTTCCCCCCTCTCTCTCCCTCACCCTCACCTACATAAATATCACATTTTTTCCCTTCTCCATTTCCTGTACCCCCTTTCGCCTCCCACTTCTCTCGTGTATAATCTTTTCATTCTATCCCTCAGTCCTCCCCTCTCTCACTCTCGCTACTTTTACAGCACCTCCTCTTTGTATTCCCTCTCACTCTCTCTCTCTCTCTCGCTCTCTCTCTCTCTCTCTCTCTCTCTCTCTCTCTCTCTCTCCCTCTCTCTCTCTCTCTCTCTCCAGCCAAAACAAACTGTCCTTTCATTTATCCTTCACAATCCTCCATTTACTCTCTCAGCTCTTTCTCCCTGCCTTCTCAGACCCTCTTTTTCTTCCCACCCATCTTTTATTCCTCCCCTCGTCTCTCTTTTCTTTCCCCTGCCTTTCCGCTCTCATCTCTCTCTTTTCCATCTCTCTTCGTTCCCCTCTCACCTTTCTCCCTCTTCTTTATCATCTCTATCTCTCTCTTTTCCCTATTCATCGCCCTTTCACCTCTTTCCCTGTGTCACTACTTCCCTCTCTTTTTCCTCTCTCTCTTCTCTGTCTTACTCCTCTCAATGCCCTCTCTTTCCTCTTTCATTCCTCTCTTTCCTTCTCACTCCTCTCTTTCCCCCCTCACTCCTCTCTTCCCCCCCACCCCTCTCTTTTGTCTCACTCTCTCTCTCTCTCTCCTTCCCCCCCCCCTCTGTGCCCTACATTAGGACTCGTAAAAATGGCACATGAACTGTTACCTCCCACACATTACTCTCTCTTTCTCTCTCTCTCTCTCTCTCTCTCTCACTGTTTTAGTATTAAGGCCGGACCGACGCGTAGGGATCGTCAGGTCTGTGTGGTCTGTGTATCAATATACCTCTATGTAGCACTCTCTCTCTCTCTCTCTCTCTCTCTCTCTCTCACTCCATTTATTTATAGCTGTCAGTCTCAATCTTTTTTTCAGTTTATCCGTCAACCAATCTCTCTCTCTCTCTCTATTTACCTACCTATCTATCTATCTGCCTGTCAAGTCGCATCGGTCTATTTCTATCTACCCTACTCATATCCATCTCGCTGTGGTACCCTGCATATATATTCTTGGTCCTGCTAACCTCACACTATCTCACTGAACTTAGATCACCCTAGCACTGAGGGAGTTAATGAAGGCTGTATATAACACCTCCAGTTCAGAGAGTCTCCAAGGCTAAATAAAATCGTCTGGAGATCGAGAGAATAAAAATAATGCGCCTTAGTAAAGATATTAACCCTTGAGCTGTTGAATTATCCCTCAGCTTGAGAAAATCGTCTCTAGCCTCAAATAACCTCTTCAGATCAACGACACACTTTAAATTATTCTTTGCTGTTACCAGACGATTTTATTCAGCTTACATCAGGTCTGTAATAGCGATGGGGTTAATGAGGGTATACGTAGGCACCTATGTTGAAAAAAAAAATCTGAAACTGAAAAAAACGCTCAAAAGTAGCAATAATTGATTGAAAAACACGTCATCGGATTGAAGGGGCTAAGTATTCAGAAGGTCCGTGGCAGTGAAAGGGTTAAGGTAATTAGAGGATGTAAAAAAACATATTAACCTGCCTAAAAAAAAAAAACATTTAATTACGAGCGAAATGTAAAAGTTGGCCATTAAAAGAGAGAAAATGGATTTGTGAGGTAAATTAGCCATGTATACCTCACTACAGGATCAAGAGAGAGAGAGAGAGAGAGAGAGAGAGAGAGACGAAGGGAAGGGCTGGAGAGAAGAAGGGACATTTTTGTGGCCTCCCTTACATCTTAATTTTACTGGACCACGAAAACTGGTCTTATAGAAATCAATATTATCAGACCAACGACGTATGCTCTCTCTCTCTCTCTCTCTCTTAGACTGAATGTATCTGGTATTGCTTAGAAAGTATTAAATGTAAGTCCTGGGTTGAAGAGGTTAACTAGGTGTAATTGATGACCTGGAAAGCCTAGTACACCCACGACACAGCATACAGAAATACACCTAAACCTTGTACACCCACGACAATACAGCATACACAAATACACCTCAGCCTCCTACATCCACGACACAACATACAGAAATACATCTAAACCTTGTACACCCACGACAATACAGCATACACAAATACACCTCAGCCTCCTACACCCACAATACAGCATACACAATTACACCTCAGCCTCCTACACCCACGACACAGCATACACAAATACACCTAAACCTTGTACACCCACGACAATACAGCATACACAATTACACCTCAGCCTCCTACACCCACAATACAGCATACACAAATACACCTGGGAGGCTCCAACACCCACGAGACTTTGGCCGCAAGAGGAGGCCCAGGTCTAACAAGCACTGCAGTTGGAGGCAAAGCAATTACTCCACTGGCTCACACACAGGCAGGCTGGAAGGCAGACAGGCAGGTAGGAAGATGAGAAGGCAGGTACGAAGATGAGAAGCAGGCAGGGTGGTAGGTAGGCGGGGTGGTAGGCAGGCAGGGTGGTGGGTAGGCAGGGTGGTGGGTAGGCAGGATGGCAGGAAAGCAGGGTGGTAGGCCGGCCGGGTGGTAGTCCGGCAGGTCGTAGGTAGGCAGGGTAGTAGGAAGGCAGGGTGGTAGGTAGGCAACAGATAGGCGAAGATGCGATGGCAGACATGTCGGTTGGTAGGGAGACAGAGGGAAGGCAGGTAGGCAAGTACGGAGGTAGAAACAATTAGGCAGGTAGGCAAGAAGGATGACAGGTAGGCAAGTAAGAAGGGAGGGAGGCAGGCAGCTGTGTAGGTTGCTAAATGTGTAGGCAAGAGCAAGTAGGAAATTAGGTAAAAAGGTAGGCAGGAAAGCAAGGAGGGAGGGAGGTATATAGAAAGGCAGCAGGAAAGCAGGCAGATTGGTAGGCAGGTAGGTAAGCAGACGAGAGAGCAGGTATGAAGTCCAACAGACACGCATATGGATGAGTAAACAGACGGGCAAACAGGAGGAGGTCAGGCAGTGGGGCTAGAGGCTGCCTGAACTATGATAAGGCAGGCAGGCAGGAGGACAGGCAGGCAGGAAGGAAGATGGGTGGGGAGGTAGGCAGATGGGAGAGCAAGCATGAAGTGAAACAGAGAGGCAGAAGGAGAGGTAAACAGAGTGACTAATAGGTGGAGGTCAGGCAGCGAGGCTAAAGGATAACCAGACTGTCAGAAAATAGGCAGGTAGGCAGGGAAGCAGAGACGGTAGGCAGAAAGGTAGGCTAGAATACTATATAGTAGGAAGGAACACGAAGAGGTAGGCATGAAGGTAGGCAAGAATACAAGAGGGTCGGCAGGAAGGCGGGCAGAGTAAGTTGAAAGGTAGGTAGAAATACGAAAGGGTAGGCAGGAAAACGAGAGTAAAGGCAGGAAGGTAAGTAAGCTGGGGTTAATAAAGGACTTCTAACCCCTCCAGGCTGAAAAATCCCCCTAAGCTGACTAAAATCGTATGTAGATGGGAAGGATATGGCACAAAAGACGTCCTCGGGGTGAAAAGGCAGGCGGAATGATACCAAAAGCCAACCCGGAAACACAAGCAATCAGGAAGGCAAGCAGGAAGGCAGGGGAAGGAGACGAGGGGCAGGCAGGGAAGGGGGGCAGCAATGAGAGGAGAGAGAGACAGGCATGCAGATAGGAAAGCAGAAGGCAGACAGGGACACAGGGAGGAAAGTTAGCAGGCAGGCAAGCAGTCGAACAGGAAGAAAGCCGATAAGCAGACAGGGAAGCAGGAATGAAAGCAGAAGACAGACAGGGAGACGGTGAAGAAAGTAAGCAGTCAGTCAGTCAAGCAGAAAGAACGCCTCTAAGCAGACAGAAAAAGAAAGACAGGCAGACATGAGGGCCAACAGGATCATGAAAAAAATAATTCAGTTAAATAAATCAAAATAAAAGAAATCTAATAAAAACTGCATCCAACACGGAAGACACAGGGAAGGGAGGAGAGAGTGAAATAAAGACATAAATAAGGCAATAAAAGATGAAGGATGGAGGCGAGACAGAGGAGGGAATGGAGTGGGACAGAGTGAAGTAGGGTGAGGAAAAGTGAGAAAATAGTGAGGCAGAATAAGACAGGGTGAGACAGAGTGAGGCAGGGTGAGTAAAGTGAGAAAATGTGAAGATTTGAGAGATTGGGTGAGATAGAGGAAGGGTGAGGCAAGGAAAATAATGTAAAGAAAAATGACATAGGGTGAGGCAATATGGAATAGAATAAAACAGGGTGAGAAAGAGTGAGAAGAAGGAGTGAAAGGAGAAAGAGTGAGAAGAAGGAGTGAAAGGAGAAAGAGTGAGAAGAAGGAGTGAAAGGAGAGTGAGTGAGGAGGAGTGAGTAACAGTAAGGTAAAGAGTGTAAAGGGAAGAAGAATGAAGGGTGGTGAGAGAGAGGAAGGAGAATGAGGCAGGGTGAGACAAGCAGAGTGAGTAAACAGAGTGACGGAGGAACACACTCGTAAAAGAAGGATGAGGCTTTTACTGCGTTATACAGTGTGTGTGTGTGTGTGTGTGTGTGTGTGTGTGTGTGTGTGTGCGTTTTTGAGTGTGCTTATGACGTGTTTCTTAAGTGAGTTTGAGTGAGACTGACAAATTAAAATAACTATCTGGTTACGTTTAACTTTTTTACCATGCCTGCGTTCTCCTCACTATTATTATTATTATTATTATTATTATTATTATTATTTTATTACTACTACCACTACTACTATTACTACTATTTTAATGTGGACGGACATATAATGGTGAGAGGATCATTAAAGGCTTTACCTCACACGTTTGAAAAGTCTAAGATGGACAAGGATGGCTGAAAAAAGAATGAAAATTACTGAGAGAGAGAGAGAGAGAGAGAGAGAGAGAGAGAGAGAATCTCCTAAGGCCAAAGGGATTAATAGGACGTCTAGCATTTAAAAATCTTACTCTGTAGCACAACTCAAGTCCCTATAACCCACTCTCAGCTGAATAAAATCGTCTGGCGGTAGCTGGAATAGAATACGAGAGCAGAGGCGATTAAAAGGGCCAATAATTAACCCTCACAACTCCTCAAAATATCACACTTCACTTGCTAGCAACGGACATATTTTTCCCCTAGTTACTCCTGCTCTTGTTTCGTTTTCTCTCTCTTGCCTGAACTGAAAACAAATGTAATATATATGCTCCCATGCACAACTGAAATAATTTAATACCGTCCTTCAGTGTCCAGTGCATTATTTTCCTGGTTATATTCGTTTTATTTATATTCTTTGCCTTTCCTGCGTTTCAGATGGTCTCTGTTTTCTCTTTTACAGTTCCGTGTTCTTTGTGTCTGTCTGTCTCTGGCTTATATCCCTCTACCTCCCTCCTCCCCCTCTCTCTCTCCCCCCCCCCTCTCTCTCTCTCTCTCTCTCTCTCGTAAACAAAGGTATGTAGTTGGTGGTGTATTTTTAACATGTTAATCAAACCCAGGCTCCACAGTTAGGGGGAAGGGGGGAGGGGAGGGAGATGAGAAGGGGGAGGGAGAGGAGAAGGGGGAGGGGATTAGGGGAGAGGGGAGGAGAGGGAGGGGGAGTGATTCTATGAGAGGAAGGAATGCTGGGGTGTAAGGGATAAGAGAGTAGGGAGATGAAAGATAAGGAAGATATGAAGAGAAGGAAGGAGGAAAGGAAGGGGAGGGACTGCGGGGAGGGTGAGGTATGAGAGGTGTAACTGAGGGGAAATGTGTGATGGGTGAGAGGAGGTATGGAGGAGGGAGAGAAAACGTGTAGAGAAGGTAGGAATGTGTTGGTGTGAGGGAGGGGAAATGTGAGTACTGAGAGGGGGGTATGGAGGGGGGAGGAGACGGGGGGGGGAGTTAGTGATTCTTGTGGGAGGGGGTTGGAATGTTAAGGTGTGAGGGGTTTGGCAGAGGAAGAATGAGTCAGAGTTAGAAGATTTGTGTGTGTGTGTGTGTGTGTGTGTGTGTGTGTGTGTGTGTGTGTGTGTGTGTGTATAAGGACGTTCTTTATTTCATTCCTGCTACAACTACAAATCTTATCCAGCTTCAGAACGATGTCTAGGAGTGAAGTGGTTGATTAAAACTGTATCTAACTTATCCTGTTAGAAAAAGTCCCTCCTAAGCTGAACTTTATCATTTGTTAGTGCCAAGACTAAAATGCAAAATGCGTACTAATGCTGAAACAGTTACCTGCTACTGAATCATGTACTACATTACTCCATCAGCCCAAATGAATGATGGGACATATTGGGGTTTAAATTTGGCTTCTGATGAGCGACTTTATATAGCAAAGAAGATGAATCAGGCACTTACAGGAGTTAAATTTTTCACTCAAAGCAATTTCAACATCAACCAAATCTCTCCAAGACAATTAGTTGATTTTAGGCTCAATCCAGCGCTCAGACATCCACTTCATTTTTATCCATCATAATACCTGTACAGTGTTCAAACATCTTAATGACAGTATCATTTCAGTGTTAAGAGATGCTGCGTACTTACAGGCACATTCAACTCCCCAACAAATAATGCTCACACCCTCTTATTCCATTATCAGTCAAAGAATCAGACACGCAACACACTTCACCTAACATGCAACTGACTTATCTGACCATGATACAATACTGACATGATTATTCCATTACCAGGGAAACAGTCATGCAATTTACCTACATCATCACTTCGCAAAAAAACATACAATTTATTCGGTCATGTTGCAGTGCTCAAGGATGCTTATGCCATTATCGGTCTGGTGCTCGCAGTCTACTTAAACACACATCAATACACGACCCAAGCAAGTGTAGCCGTGGATCTCAGAGGGGAAACGCTACAATGCTCTCTCTTTCTCTCTCTCTCTCTCTCTCTCCTTATTCCCCTATTCACCGCCTTACTTCCCCTGATCCATTTAATCACCTCTCCCCTCTTCCCCATGCTTTTGCCTATCTCATATTTTATTTTTCCTTACCATTCACTCCCCCCCTCCACCTTTATTTCCCCCCCCCTCTCTCTCTCTCTCTCTCTCTCTCTCACATCTGTCCTTGGAGTCTACCCCCACCCTCCACCTCCATCCCGGGGAATAGAATAGATGCCAGGCGAGGTATTCTGAGCTTCACATCTCATCCATATGCCGCCAGGTAGTTGGTCTCTCTCTCTCTCTCTCTCTCTCTCTCTCATATCGTCCTTTCCTTATCATCCCCTCCCCAAACGCTCTCATTTTCTAATTCTCTTTCTTTACTCCTTCTCGTCTCTCTCCTCTCTTTCTCATCTTCTTCTTCTCCCTCCCTCGCTCCCCCTTTCCTTACCATTCTTCATACCTCTTTCTCCCCTCTTTCCTGACCCTTCCAACGTTTCCTCACTTAATCTCTCTCTCTCTCTCTCTCTCTCTCCACTTATTCCATGATCTCTCTCTTTCCTCCTCCTCTCCCTCATTCCCTTTTGTGCTCCGCATTTCTCTCTTCTCTCTTTCCTTCCTCCCTCTTCTCCATCACTTTGCTTTCTTCCTTTTCTCTCTCTCTTCCACTCCCCTCTATTGCTTTTCAGTCTTTTCCCCTACTCTCTTCCCTCCTTCCCTCTCCTCTCCCCTTAACATCTCTCCTTTCCATATTTACTCTCTTCTCTCTCCTTTTTACCACTCTCCCACTCTCCTCTCTTTTTCCTTCTTCCTTACTCCTCTCCTCTCCATAATTCTTTTCTGTTCATTCTATAACAGTTCTCTCCCTCTCTTCTCTCGTCTCTTTCCCTTCTCCCTCTTTCTTCTTCCCTCCATAACTCTCCTTTCTATTTTTCCTCTCTCTCTCTCTCTTTTCCCTTCTTCCTCACTCCTCTCCTCTCCATAACTTTTTACTGTTCATTCTATAACAGTTCTCTCCCTCTCTTCTCTCGTCTCTTTCCCTTCTCCCTCTTTCTTCTTCCCTCCTTTCTATTTTTCCTCTCTCTCTCTCTCTCTCTCTCTCTCTCTCTCTCTCTTTCTCACTTCTCCCTTCCCAATCTCCTTCTCAGGGTGTCTCGTATGCTAGTCAACAAAAAATACATGAATGCGACCTCTCAACCATCTTGAATATCTGTATACCTTCCTGTGTGCGTATTGGCCCTGTGTATGTATGTATGTATGGATGTCTGTATGAACCAAAAATATTTTCACTGGTCGTATCTGTGGAAACGTCGCATGAAACATTCTGATGATCAGGTGTGTGTGTGTGTGTGTGTGTGTGTGTGTGTGTGTGTGTGTGTGTGTGTGTGTGTGTGTGTGTGTGTGTGTGTGTGTGTGTGTGTGTGTGTGAGAGAGAGAGAGAGAGAGAGAGAGAGAGAGAGAGAGAGAGAGAGAGAGAGAGAGCATCTGAGACTCTATTCAAGAAAGATCTTAAATATTTGGGTAAACAAGCTTCCATACCAATAAATTACTTTTAGAAATAATTTGGAGATTGTCTTTCTCTCACTCATTTACTCTCTTTAATCTGTCTTTGAATTATTTGTTACTTTTCCGAGTGAAAAATAAAATACAGCATAAACCGATTTAAGTTCAAGAAAATTTATGAATACGTTCCCTTGTAGAGCTCGGTGTGGGAAATAGCAAGATAGAGTTTAGGTACCGTCGTCTTCTCCTGCAACATAAAGCATCATTGCATGCATGTTGATAGAGGCTTGCAGATCCACAGGATATGGAGAATGTGTTTTTGACATTGATGTGGTTTACGTGTATATTGTTCCTAGAAATGTAACATTATTATTATTGTTATTATTATTATTATCGGTATTATTATTATTATTATTATTATTATTTTTATTATTATTATTATTATCATCATCCTCATCCAGACCTCTTTTCCCACCTAAGGATGAGGTGAAGTAGGGTCTAGAGAGCAAGAAAAACTAAGGAACATATCCAACATTAAAATTTTTCATAGTGTCTTATAGAAGTGTGAAGAATGATAGGAAAGTGTCAAAAAAATATAATAGTCATGACATCTTTCCATAGAGGGCCATTAATAGCTATAATGTGGGTAATATAGACAGGAATTGGTACCAAAAATATATTATAATCATGAAATGCCCTCACAATAGATAAAAAAATTGTGTAACCAATTGCTGTGTTGATAATATGGAATGTAACTTCTACCTAAAACTAGTTGTAGATACAGCAAAAATATAATTGTAATATAGTAGGTTACATATGTAAAGTAGTAGGTTATATATGTAGTAGGTTATATATGTAATGAAGTTACTGTGATGTAGTAGGTTATATGAGAAGTAATAGTTATGATGATGAAATAATGGATGATGTGGAGAGTCATTTGCACCTCAGATTGCAGCAGGTGCAAATATGTTCCCCTTCTTTAACACCTGAACATACTGCCATCACCAAAACACCTACTGTGGAGAGGCTTTTAATAAGAGAGACTGGGTGGCTCGCAGACGGGGTTGCATGTGTGTGTTTGGGTGTTGCATAGATATACAGAGAGTACAGACTTTGTGGTCCTCAGAAAGTGGTCCGACTATAATTACTGCAGTACTATGATGTCAGATGTTTTTCGATTTTGTTACCACCAGAGAATCATCTCTCTCTCTCTCTCTCTCTCTCTCTCTCTCTCTCTCATTAGTGCTGCATTTAACCTGTCTTGCTCGAAAAATCAATGTAATTTAAATAATGTCCTCTGAAGGTAAAATCAATAAAAACAGAATTCAGAAAGGCATCATAGTACTGAACATTGTGAGATAATACCGGGAGATAATACTGTTCTCTAGCCTCGTTATGTAAATTTAGCACCGTCCCTTACACAAATAGTCCTTGATATACAAAATACACTCCCCCAAACACACACAAACCTCGGCAATAACAGGACATACACATGCATCTCACACCTTCACCCACATAATACGACACTAAAGAACAAACTAATAAGGACACACAAATATACAGACATACATACATGGACACTCATCTCTCTCTCTCTCTCTCTCTCTCTCTCTCAGTCGGGTCAAATTGCAAACACAGCCTGCCTTTTGTTTGCCGGTGTGGGGCGTGTAGTACGGATGTTTGGAATTCTCATATCCAGAAGCCCCCCACTCCTTCCCCCATCCCTATCTCCATCCCCATCCTAATCCCCATCTCCTTACTCCCCCAGGATCGGTAACAGTGAAAAAAAAAAAAAAGGATTACTGCAGTAGGTTGGATGGCCCACGTTAGGCAGTTCCTGTTACTAGTCAATAAGAAAACGACAAGGATAAAAGCAGAGACAAGGAAGAGTGAGACAGGAGTGGAAGGAAAGGGAGGAGGGAATAAGGAAAACAAAGAGGTAGACATGGAATAGGAATGGAGAAGAGAAACATGGAGAAAGTCTAGGAAGGGGAAATTGGGGTAAAGGAAAAAGGAAGAAGAGAGAGAGAGAGAGAGAGAGAGAGAGAGAGAGAGAGAGAGAGAGAGAGAGAGAGAGAGAGATGTAAGAAAAAGGGAAAAAGTAGGGAAGAAGGGGAGGGGGAAAGTGTAAAAGGAGACGAAGGGAAAAATTTGATATCCTCAATATACAACATTATTACAAGAATTTTCATGTATAGCTTCATAATTTCATTCGCTAATCATCAACGTATTTCATGACTAATTCACTTGACTTCAATTTATTGCGTGTCTTCATTTACCAAACTTCATTTTACCTCATGACTTCATTCACCAAACTTCATTTTACTTCATGACTTCATTCACAAGACTTCATTTTAACTCATGACTTCATTCACAAGACTTCATTTTAACTCACGACTTCATTCACCAGACTTTATTTTACCTCATGACTTCATTCACCAGACTTCCTTTCACTCGACGTCTTCCTCCCGACTTTCTTCCTCTCTACCTCACGCGAGAGAGCCCTTGACATCCGCCAGAGAAATATGACATCATAATAAAAATATATTGGAAATCTATCGTCGGGTCCGGCCAATGAAAGGGGGACATAAAAAAAAAAAGTATATAAAGGCGGGCAGAGAGGGTGAAAAATATATATGACGAAACGTAAGGTGTATTTTGAGAAGGAGAGTGAGTGTGGAAAACTTATGTATATGAAGAATAAATAATAATAACGAAAGTCAGAGTTAAAAATTGTACCGAAGCACATGGGCTGTATATTGAAAAGTTGAGAGTATGAAATATTTTATATCAATGTAAAAAGTATGATAGATAAACGCAGAACTGAAAAAAAAAAATATGTAAGGAAACTTAAGCAAATATTAGAGTACAGAAGGTTAAGAAATCTGTATATTATTAAGGGCAAACAGTTAATGAAAATATATCTAAATAAATCAATGCCCGAACAGTGTGTATATAAAAAAGAAAACATGACCAGAAAAAGTAAAAATGCATAAGAGCAAATATAAAAACATAATCTGAAATGCATATATATAGAATACTTTATTAGCTTGTATTAGAGGTATTACATATTTAGATTTTTTTTCAAATGAGAAAAGTAACTAATGGTTAAAAAGGAATACACAGAGGGGCATATTGATTTAAAAAACTAAAGCAGAAAGGTAGAAAAAGTGAACAAAAAAAAAAAATCGGTATGCGTAAAAAAATAAACTGAAAAGCGGTGAGTGAAAAAAAAAAAAAAAAAAAAATCCAGCCGCCCTTCTGTTGCTAGACCGGAAGGAAGGAAGGAAGAAATCACTGGGGCTGAGAATAAAAAAAAAATGTATAAAAGAGGTAAAAAAGAATTTGAAACAACTATTGACCAGAAAAAAAGAGTGAGTAAGGAAAACAGGAAAATGGAAAAATAAGGAAAATACGAAAATACGATAAAAAAAATCTTACATGTGAAAACAAAAGAAAAAATCGGAGGCCAACCCGGAAACAGGAAATGATTGATATACCGATGGATAGAGAGAGAGAGAGAGAGAGAGAGAGAGAGAGAGAGAGAGAGAGAGAGAGAGAGAGATGAGGGAAAGAGAAGGGTGGAACGAATAACAGAGGCAAAATAGACAGAACATGAATGGAAAACAGAAATAATGAGATGTATATGAATTCAGAACGGTGTGTGTGTGTGTGTGTGTGTGTGTGTGTGTGAGAGAGAGAGAGAGAGAGAGAGAGAGAGAGAGAGAGAGAGAGAGAGAGAGAGAGAGAGAGAGAGAGAGAGAGAGAGAGAGAGAGAGAGAGAGAGAGAGAGAGAGGAATAAATAACCCACGATGAAAAATGAAAAATACTATTCCTGGCCGGAGCAGATGAATACATTAATGGGAAATAAGATGAATGTCAATATGAAAATGGTGACGCGCCGGGGCTCCAAATTTAGATACAATCTCTCATTCTGATGCGGAATATATGCATACTAAATGTAATGTATGCGGCGATAGTCAACTCTACCGGTTTTCATAACATCATAGATCATTTTTAGTACCCTCATCCCATCCTCTTTACTTCTTGGTAATTTCAGTTTTATTCTGGTGATGGAGAGGGACGCCTTCACGTGGTAGCACTGATATGACCGATCGGCTCCTGTGCTCGGCTATGCAAACATCCCACAGCTCTCTTCCTATCTCCCGAAAGGAAGATGGTGGATTGAAGTGAGGGCCTCTTCAGTCTGCAGTCCACTGAGTTTCACGTTACTTCCCTATCCCCATCTTTCCACATCCCCTTCTCATCCCTCCACTCACCCATCCATCTATCCATCCATCCATCCATCCATCCTGCAAATCCATTCACAGTTCCTCGTCTCATCTCTGCACATTTCCTTCTTACCCATCAATCCATCCTTCTACCTACCCATCCCACCCCTCCACCTCCTCATCTCATCCACCTATCCATCTATCCACCTCTCGATCCCTCTCCTCATACCTGCATATTCTTTCCACAACACTGGGTACACTGTTGATGGTGTCTCCTATTTTTTTTTTTTTCTGTTCTTGCGTTTGGATTCTGCCTTTTATATATTTTTTTCAATGGGGAATATAATGATGAAGATGATGATGATGATGATGATGATGATTTTTTGGCACACTTTCCTACATTATTAATTTTTTACTTCCCCCCCCTCTCTCTCTCTCTCTCTCTCTCTCTCTCTCTCTCTCTCTCTCTCTCTCTCTCTCATACACCCAGGCCCTAGTTCGTGGACTTTCCTAGATTCAATTTCGTTCCATAAGGTGATTTTTTTCACCTTACCCCCAAGAGTCCGGACTTTTCTCTGTGTCAGTGCGTCTCTAGGGCATAGTCTAGGGGAGTCTTGGGGGGGATCTGGGGAGGGATGGAGACGGGGAATCGTAGGGTGAATGACTGGGGAGATGAAGGGAATAAGCGAATAGGTTCAAAGGAGGGGGGAAAAGAGAGAGAGAGAGAGAGAGAGAGAGAGAGAGAGAGAGAGAGAGAGAGAGAGAGAGAGAGAGAGAGAGAGAGGCGGAATGCAACAAGGTAGATAATTAATGGCTAGATAAATAACACACTCAGACATATTGATGGCTCATTCAGTACGGCCGCTATTATTCGCGTGAAATTTACCACTGTCAAGCTCCTATGACTCAATTTTCCCTGCATAAAATCATCTAATGTCTGTTTGTTTTAAGCTGACAAATATCCATAATTATACACCTTCAACGCAGTTGGTGGCCATGTGTAGTCAGATTGGAGGATGAATTTGACTAGTAACCAAGGAGACTAATTCCAATTCACTTTCAACCAATAGCAAAATTAGTATTAAAGCTACGAGAATGGCCCAGTTCCGTCGCCTGAAAACAAACTGTCGTGCTTCCTGGAACTGAATATTAGAGTTGTTCCGGGTTCCATTCTCAGGTCTTGTCAGCTAGATTGATACAGGGACCTGGCTTGGAAAATAGATGGTTGCGGGTTGTAGTGTGGGGAGTACTGGGTGGTTTCCTTGTTATAGCTTCCTTGTTATAGTTCCTTTGTTATAGTTTCCTTGTTATAGTTCCTTTGTTATAGTTTCTTTGTTATAGTATCCTTGTTATAATTACTTTGTTATAGTTGCCTTGTTATAGTTACCTTGTTATAGTTCCTTTGTTATAGTTGCCTTGTTATAGTTACCTTGTTATAGTTCCTTTGTTATAGTTGCCTTGTTATAGTTACATTGTTATAGTTACCTTGTTATAGTTCCTTTGTTATAGTTACCTTGTTATAGTTACCTTGTTATAGTTTCCTTGTTATAGTTTCTTTGTTATAATTCCTTTGTTATATTTTTCTTGTTATAGTTCCTTTGTTATAGTTTCCCAGTTATAATTACCTTGATATAGTGTCCTTGTTACAGTTTCCTTGTTATAGTCTGTTTTTATCTGGCAAAGACCAACAACCCTTTTCAGATCAGTTGATGGCCGGGTATAGTTAGACTGGAGGCTAAATTTTACTAGTAACCATGGAGATTCACTCGTACCTCAAAGTAAAGGTCACAGAATTTCAGGCCACCATGATTTAATATTCAAGCTGAGACTAGCACAGTTCCACCAGGTGAAAATTACGTGGCTATAGATACGCATATTTTTGCTTGTAATTTTCCTGTACTCAAAACACTGGCCAAGAATATTACTGAAGACTTTACCTAACATTTCAAGTTTTAAAAATATCTCCCACGCAAAACAAAATCACCTGGAGGAAGCAAGAATAAAATAGTGACGTGACGGAATTAAAGGTGCGGTGTTGAAAGATGCACAGGTAAGCGTGGGAGTATGAAAGGGCAGGGGAGTGTGTGGGTGTGTGTATTTGCTTGTGTTTACCTGTGTGGGCTTTTGTGTAGGTGGGGGGCTTGTGTGTGTGTGTGTGTGTGTGTGTGTGTGTGTGTGTGTGTGTGTGTGTGTGTGTGTGTGTGTGTGTGTGTGTGTGTGTGTGTGTGTGTGTGTGTGTGTGTGTGAGAGAGAGAGAGTACATAGTCTGTGTAAGAGTGTGTGTGTGTGTGTGTGTGTGTGTGTGTGTGTGTGTGTGTGTGTGTGTGTGTGTGTGTGTGTGTGTGTGTGTGTGTGTGTGTGTGTGTGTGTGTGTGTGTGTGTGTGTGTGTGTGTGTGTGTGTGTGTGTGTGTGTATGCATGGTGTGTAGGACCGTGTATGTACGTGTGTGTGTGCGTGTATGTATGGTGTGTACGTGTGTGTGCGTATGTATGGTGTGTAGGAGTGTGCTGCCTAGTGGTGGGGGTCCAAGTATATAAGAAATCATGAGCGTCCCTCCTTCTCTGTCTCTTTTCCATTAGCACCAGACAACCTCCACACTCCATTTTCCTCCCTCACTCTTCTCTCCCTCCTTCTCTCCCCCATTTTTCCTTCCCTCTCTTCCTTTGTCTCCCTCTGCCTTTCTCTCCTCTGTGCTCCTTCTCCCCCATTCTCTCCTCTTTCCTTCATTCTCTTTCCTCGTCTCCCTATCTTCCGTCCTCTTCATCGTTATCTCTCTTTCCCCCATTTTCTTCTGTTTTCTTCTTCCTTTTTGTTTCCGTCTTATCTCCCTTTCACCTCCTCTCCCTCATTCCTCCTCTCATCTTCTCTCTCTCTACCCTTCCTTTCATTCCTCTACTTTCTTTATTCTCTCCCTTCCAATCCTATTTCTTTTCCACTCCCTTCTTCTCCCGTTTCTCTCCTCCATTGCACTGCTTCCGCTCCCTCCTCTTCCTTTCCCACTTTTTCTTTTCCGTCTCTCTCTCTCTCTCTCTCTCTCTCTCTCTCTCTACCCAACTATACTTCTCTCACTTCCTTTCTCATTCTCTTCCTCTCTCCTTCTCTTTTTCTGCCTCACCTCCCTTCTTCCAGCAACTCTCCATCTTCCTCTCTCCTTCCCATCATCTTTTTCCGGTTCCTTTTCCTTCTTCCGCTCCCTCTCTTCTTCCTCTTCCTTCTCTTCTCTTAGTTTCCTTCTTATCTACCAAATTCTCTCTCTAAATCCATTTTTTCTGTACATCTCATTAATATTTCTAATGTTATTACCAAGCCTTCCTTCCCCTCCCTTCTCTCCTTCTTTCCTCATTCCTTTTCCCTTTCTTTCTTCCTTCTACCTTCCTCCCTCCATTTTTTCTGTTCCCATTAGTGTTTCCATGCCTCTCCATGCTCTCTTTCTTCCTTCCTTCTTTCTTCTTCCTACGTTCCTCCCTCCCTCTTTTTCTGTTGCCAATACCATGCCTTCCTTACCCTTCCTCACTCCTACCTTCCTCCTTCCTTTCTTTCTTCCTCGCTCCCTCCTGCCTTCCATCTTTTTCACCAAACTCTCTTCCAGGACACAGTTTTCTCAGTATCTGCTAGTCCTTTTCCTTAACACACCCTTCTCTATCTCCTTCATTTTATTCATTCCATCTCCCTTCCTCTGTCCTTCCTACTTCCCCTCCTCCTCCTTTCTTCATTCTTTCCTACCAAACTCTTTCTTTCTTCCTACGTGTTCATCCTTTCCTCCTCCCTCATCCTCCTGCACTCACCTTCTTCCTTCCGTCCTTCTTCCTCCCTCCCACCTCCTTCCATCCATTCTCTCTCCTTTCTTCCTTTCTCTCTGCCTTCTTTTTCCTTCTTCCTCCCTCCCTCCTCCATCCTCCCTCCCTCCTTCTCTCCTTCTTTCCCACCAAGCTCTCTCCCCGAACACACCTTTTTACCCCACCGGCTCATCCCATTTTCCATTACCTCTGCCTTCGCTCTTTTAAAATAGTGCCCCCTCCCCATCCATCTCGCCGCCCCCTTTTTACATCCTCCCCCCGCGACGATAGAGAAAATGAGAGAGAGAGAGAGAGAGAGAGAGAGAGAGAGAGAGAGAGAGAGAGAGAGAGAGAGAGAGATGGGGGAGGAAAATGAAAGTGCACTGAGGAGCAGAGAAGAAAGAATATGGTGTGTGCGAGAGAGAGAGAGAGAGAGAGAGAGAGAGAGAGAGATCAATGGGGGCTGATCTATGACTCGTATATCTAATGGACTCTACCTAGGAGTGGAGGGGAGGCGACAAAGGGAAGAGGGCATAGGGTGAAAAAGATGAGGAGGAAGGGGTGGGAAGGGTGAAGAGAGGGTGTAAAGGGGTGATAGAGAAGAGGGTGTGCAATGGGCGAGGGTTACAAAAAGGGATGAGAAAGTGTGAAAGAGAGAGAGAGGGGTGAAAGGATGAAAAGTGAGAAATGAGGGATGATAAACGTGCAGGGAGGGGTGACAGAAGGGTGAGCGGGTTCAAAAGAGTGCGGATTAAAGGGTGAAAAGGGTGGGAAGGTGAAGGGCTAAGGACTAGGGGAATGGCGAGGGTGAAAAGGGGAGAAGGGAAGGAAAGAAAAGGGTATGAGGTGAATGGAGAGATGAAGAGAGTGAAAACCAGAAGCCATCTCACGATGGGACCTCACCACCCGCCTAGCCGAAAAGTTTTTCCTCGGCACATAATTTTGCACCTCCATTTCTGATTTGACGCAAATTCAGGATGTAAAACACACACAAACGAAGCCAGCCAGCCATTCTCACAACTGAAAAATTATCACTCCGTTAGCTTCGCAACGCGGGTGGTAAGCGAGCGGAGTGATAATGTTTTCATTTCAGTTGTGAGATTGGCTGGGTGGCTTTGTGTGTGTGTGGGTAAACAAGATAGCTCATGAACGGCTTGAGTTATCAATATGAAACTTTCAGGGTATCAAAATAAGGCCATAATCTTGGACGAGTTCGAAAATTGTCACTCGGAATCAAGGTCAGGGTCACCAAAGGTCAACTAGTTGACCTTTGGTGACCCTGAATCTAGTTGACCATTGGCAGCCATATTGGTGTCCTTGACCTTGACCCTGACTGTACATTTTCGAACTCGTTCAAGATTTTGGCCATATCTTGATACCCTGAAAATTTCATGTTGATAGCTCAAGCCATTCATGAGATATCTTGTTTACCCACACACAAACAAAGCCAGCCAGCCAATCTTACAGCTGAAAACATTACATTCCCATCGCTTTGCAACGCGGGTGGTAAAATGGGTAATATGAGATAATAATAACGACGTGGAAAAGGGTGAAAAGTGTGATAGGATAAAAACGGTGAGGGTGAGAGAAAAAAGGTGAAAAAGGGAGGGAAAAAAAAATGCTGAAGGATAAGGGGGAAAATGAAATGAGTTCCAAAGGGAGGACTGAAAAAAGTAAAAGAGTGAGAAGAGTTAAATGGTGTGTGTGTGTGTGTGTGTGTGTGTGTGTGTGTGTGTGTGTGTGTGTGTGTGTGTGTGTGTGTGTGTGTGTGTGTGTGTGTGTTACAGAGAGAGGGAGAGAGAGAGGGGGGTGGGGGTAGGTGAACACAAAACTCCAGTCCAATATCGGTGGTAAAAGAGAGGGATAAAAAACAAATGTACCGGTATGTAAGGAAAAAAAATTGTGGGGTGAAAAGTGAGATGTCGAAAAAATAATATTGAAAACAGAATATAGGAAATGAAGAAAAAAAAAGAGAATGAATTAAACCTATTACATTTTCTTTTTTTTTTTTTTTTTAATTTTTGGTCTTGCTGTAATCTTTTTTATCTGACATACCTGGTCCACTCCGAAAACTTTCGAATTAATTTTTGGTTCCGTGGAATTCGACGATGCTTAGTTATGAGGTGGGAACTGAGTCTCCTTGGTTATTAGTCAAACTGAGTCTATAATTTGAGTACACTTGGGCATTAGCTGAGTTGACGGGTTAGGGATCTTTGACATGTTAGAGTGAACGTGCTTTTGAAGATTTTTATAAAGGTTAAAGGAGATTTCTCGTAGTGAGGGGGTTTGTGGGGTAAAGAGAGAGAGAGAGAGAGAGAGAGAGAGAGAGAGAGACGAAAGAGCCGAATAAGCGGAAAAAAAAAAAATACAATGACGCTTAGGGACAACAGAGGTGGATAAAGTGAAATTTAAGAGAGAGAGAGAGAGAGAGAGAGAGAGAGAGAGAGAGAGAGAGAATGTAATAGGAAAGAAGAGAGACAAGCACAGAAAATGGGCAACGACAAGAGGGTAGACTAAGGTAGAACAGGGAGAGTTTATGGGCGAACACCATTTCCTCGAGCCATTATATGTCGCTTTGGCTTACACCTCTCGCCTCAATAATTCACCATTTTTTTGAGGGGTACGCGTGAAGTAGGAATCATTTTAAAATATTTATAGTCAACATTTGCTGTGGGCGTGACGTAAATGTTGTTGCTCTTGACTAATTGGACAGACTGGTAAATCATGAGCACTGTTTTTCACTGTATTTTGAATTTGATCTCGCCGAAAGTTACATAAATAAGATAATTTCAAAATCTATATGATCTCGCTGAAAGTTATATAAAATACAGAGCTTTTTAATCCAGGTCTTATCGCTATCAAACGTCCCATGTAAAGCTGTATAAAGTCATTTGGAAGCAGCAAAGAAGAAAATAAATAAAGCATTGTTTGGGGATATTGACGAGAATAATAAAGACTGTTACTAAATATTTCATCATCAGAGACCTATTCTGAGCAAAAAGGAAGAAAATGGTCGATGTTGTAAGAACGAAAAAAGGAAAAAAGGGTGAAAGATGAGTGGGTAAGTTAGTGTCATGCGTTATGGATTATGGGTGGTGAGTTAGTAAATTATTTGGCTGTGACTGTGGTGGGTTAGGGTAGTGAGTGGGTGTGATGAGTGACTGTGGGGAGTGAGTATGGTGAGTGAGTGTGGCGAGTGACTAGCAATTCAAAATGGTAAGACAGGAGAAAATGTGTGAAGCGAGAGTAAGTGTGGTGATAGACTGGTGATTTAGTATGACGAGTCAGTGTGGTGAATGAGATAGTGGGAGAGAAAGTGTGGTGAGACAGTGTGGTGGTTTAGAATGGTGAGTCGGTGTGGTGAGTGAGGTAGAGGGAGAGTGAGTTGGCTCCCAGACAGAAGAAAGACTTCCGGACCTTCAGAACAACAACAATAGCGCTTCCACCACTACTACCAACATTCCTACCACTCAGCTGTGTCACTTTCGGAACCACTGCCATCACCACTACAACCACCACTACCAACATTCCTACCATTCCTATCACCTCTACTACCAGCATTCCAACCATCAAGTACTGTCATTTTTGGAACCACTACCATTACCAGCACCACCACAACTACCATCATTGCTCCCATCAAACTGCCACGGCTGGAACCACTGCCACCACAAGCACTACCACTACCACCAACATTGCTACCATTTGTACCATTATCACCACTGCTACCAACATTCCTACCACCAAGCTTGTCACTGTTGGAATTAGTGACAGACTGTGGTGGTGGTACTTATTGTAGAGGTGGTGGTAATTATGGTAGTAATGGTAGTAGTTGTAGTGGTGACTGATGTGGTGGCGATGATGGTAGTTATGAAGAGGGCTGTCATGGTAGTTGTCGAAGTGATGGTGATAGTGGTGGTGAAGGTGGTGGTAGTTTTGGTAGTGACGGTGATGGTGGAATCTGTAGGTTGTAGCGGTAGTTGCAATATGATGAGGATAATGCTAGTTGTTATTGATAATGACAAGCATGGTACCATTGGGAGTGATTGTAGAAGTACCTACCACCACTACCACCGAAATACCTACTACAAAGTTCTTTCCCTACTGATAAAACTACCACCAACTTAGCTAACATAAGTACCATCATGCCTACTTCAACTACCACTCCCAGCAGAACCACATGTCACCATCATATTAAAGAAAACCATTATTTCCCTCTTCATTTTACAACTACCACTACAACCCACCACCTCCACCATCACCACCACAACTACCACCACCACCACCACAACTAGCACCACCATCACAACAACCACCATTACTGCCACAAGTACCACCATCACAACTACCACCATTACTACCACAACTACCACCATCGCCACCACAATTAGCACCACCATCACAACAACAACCATTACTGCCACAAGTAGCACCGTCACAACTACCACCATTACTACCACAACTACCACCATCGCCTCCTTCATAACCACCACCATAACCACTAAATAACCCATATCCGAGTGTCATTTATCTGTCCTTGAACCCGCCATAATATTTTTAGATGGAAGAGGAGAGGCAGGAAGGAAAAACGAAGAAAATATGTATCTTTCCCGACACACACACACACACACACACACACACACACACACACCATCATCATCATCATCACAAAAGGAAGAAAATAAAAAGTTTAATTCATCATAAAAAAGAGGTCCAGAATTCTCTCTCTCTCTCTCTCTCTCTCTCTCTCTCCACACATACACACACAAGGCGACCCGGAAATAACAAATGACTCCTAATTAAATTAATGCGGGTCGGGAGCAGAAGCCGATATGAGTCTAAATCGGAACGGCAGCCGATATGAGGTTAAATCGGGACACGGTGGCCGACCCGATACGCCCGATAGAGGATGCTGTCTATAGATACGGGAAGCCGATCGTGGTGGGTTGTGTGCTTCAGAAAGGGACTGGAGGGTGCCTTTTTCTTCTTTATTTCTCTCTCTCTCTCTCTCCTCATCAAGGGAATGGAGGGCTTCTTCTATGTCTTCATTTTATGTTTTTATTTATTTATTTTTTTTTTTAATACCGCATTTTAATGGAAGGTTCGGTATATTTCTGTGCTGGGTGGGGAGGGTGAATCTCAGGCTGTCTTTATCTCTTCACTATACTTAGGCGAGAACCTGCCATCTCTCTGTCTTGTATGCTGTGCTATAGCGAGATATACTGTACTCTAATTTACTGCTTAACACGAAAAAAGTGCTATGGGAAGGATTTAGAGCCATAGTACTGTCTTAATTCTGCAGATAAACTACAGGAAATAAGCTGGAACAGGACAAATATCTCCGCTTAGTTGAAGTGAACGAACTATATAATACTGGGCTTTCATGGTGCGTTTGTCTACTGCAAAGAGAATGGGAACACATTAGAAAAACATTCTTGCTACAATTGGCTTATTTTATAATACGATACTTTTATGCCTCCCCCCCTCAAAAAAAAAAAAAAAAAAAAAAAACGGACGCTGAAAAATTGCAGCCGAAATTACGTTTGTTATGATGGCGGGTCCCTGTACTGCAATACACGTGTACTTCAGGAAGTCTTTTATTCATTCATTTTATTAATTTCATTTTAACCAATCGCTCGATGCTGCCAACAGGTTACTCTGCACTGAGCAATAAACAAATCGGCTTAGTTACCCAGAAAACCACTAACCATGTATACAAATGAATCGGGTGGTGTAATGGGTTGAGGCATTGCAGCCTGATGGGACGCACAACGGTTGACATCAGTGGGAAGGTTGGGGTTTATTGCTCACGTAATGACACTCAGGACCGATTTAGGTTAGACTTTCGTCTTGATTGTCAGAAATGAGTAGCCCAGCCCCGGGACCCTACGCTCCTAATGAGCAGAAAAGGACTGGGTGACGAAATTTTGGTGCTACCCGATGAATATATAACACAGGACTCTGATTCCATGCATTCATGTGAGGGCGTGTGGGTGAGCCTTGACAACCTTAAGCACCAGGGCATTTACCTTATTTTATTCTTGCTGCTGCTCAGACACCATACCCCTTACTAATATTTCGCTATTATGACTGAAAAAAATTAGGATAAATAAAAATAAAAATTAGGAAAAATATATAACCAGTTATTGCTGTTGGGGCACTAGGCTCATGTGACATGTAAATCTAGTGGACTGAAGTCTGACGGTGCTGGTCTGCAGACCACCATACCCTACTTTGGGATTAGGGAGTTGATGGACTCTATTATAACCAGACAGTGGGACCACCCAGTTTATATATATATATTATATATATAAACAGTGCAAAGAAACATCCTATGATTCATAAGAAAAAAAGCCGGAAAAAGAAATGTATGACAAGGTGTAAAAAAATCTACGGTTCACTATAGCAACGTGGCCCGTAAAAAAAGGGAAAAATAATAATAATAATCAGTGCCCTCCAAATGGTAAAACCTCTCCACGTTTTCTTCCTTTTACCAATATTTCAGGTCAGAATCGTGGCGACGAACCGCAGAATCCCCTCCCTTCCCATCCCGGCGGCCGCGGAAACAAAAATCACGATGCATAAACACTGGGGGGACACGGGCTTCCACATTAACTCAAAATGTAAGCCTAACGGACATAAAATAACAATCAGGAAATAAAAAGTCCTGCTGGGAGTAATGATGACGTGACCTCAGCCTCATCTGAATGTGAACATGATAGACTGAAGGCTGAAGCTGTCATTCTCCTGCAGGCAACCCTCTTCCTTTCATGAGATATGGAGGGACCTGAGGGACGCTTCTGTTACAGGGGAAATGGACACTCGGTCATATCAGTGGCACCGAGGGAAGGCGTCCCTCTTCAGCACCAGGAGATACGAAAAGCGCATTAAAAAAATCAGTAATGCTAGTGTCCCCCAGAATGAAGATTAGCAGCGCCATTAATTTGCAAAACCTCTCATTTTCCTTTTTCCGTTTTCCTTTTCTTATTTTTCAGTTGTGCCATTATTTCAGGCGGGAGCTAAGAGGTGCACAACATCTTCCCTATATTCTCCTCCTCCCCACCCCATGGAAACAAAAATCACACATAACACGGACAGAAATTACCTCGACGTAAATCCCAACCAAAATTCGACACAAAAATCCACCAAGTCGACGTGAATCCCAGCAAACCTAGACGCTAAACCCACCCTGGCTGTAATCCGCCTTCGAGTGACACATAATGTAATCCCCACATCCGCTTGTTCGTGTAAATCCACCCTCCTAACCCCCTCTTGCTTCCCGTACTCCTCTCATTCTCTCTCTCTCTCTCTCTCTCTCTCTCTCCTTATCTAACCTTTTCTCAACCTCTTCCCTTTCTCTCACTGCTTTACAATGCCCCTATCCCTCCTTCCTCTTCCCCCTCCCCAACTCTGCCCTCCTCTCCCCCTTTCCAACCCTCCCTCCTCCATCTCCTCCTAAAGACTAACCCCTTCCCCTCCTACACACTCTTTTGTCTCTGTTACGCAAATCTCAGGCTGCTATTCATGGCGTCAATATTTAAAACTTTGGGAAAAACTTAAGAGACTTTATTCCCGACAGGTACGCCCACGAACGCAAACACACACACACACACACACACACACACACACACACACACACACACACACACACACACACACACACACACGTGAAGTTTTAGTAATGCTGAAGTGAATGAATGTTATTTTACTTTGCTAGTGTTGAATATTAGTATCCTTGAGAGAGAGAGAGAGAGAGAGAGAGAGAGAGAGATAATATCGTCACTTTAAATGAGACATTGTATATTATTCTCTTTCATCCTCCTCACCCCACCTCTCTCTCTCTCTCTCTCTCTCAGCCCAGTCACCCCATTTCTCTAACCCTTACCCATATTCACCCAACCATCACTTAAATCGACAAGACTTCTTCCTTAATCTCCCCTCATCCTTCCCCTCTCCCCACTCCCATCTCCTCTTTCCTCCCCTCTACTCTCTTCCACTCCTCTCCTCTCTCCCCTCTACCCTTTCTCTCTCGCCATTCTCTCGCTATCTCTACACTCCCCTTTTTCCCCTGTTCTTCCTCCTTTGTACCTCAATTTCTCTTCTTCATTTTCTTATCCCATCCTTCTTTTTTTCACCACCCCATTTCCTCTTCCTCATATCCCCCCCCCTCTCTCTCTCTCTCTCTCTCTCTCTCTCTCGCTTTTTTCGTTTTAGTTGAAGGCTCTCTTTTTCTCTCCATCTCTCCTTCTTTCTCTCCATTTTTAATTTCTCTACTTTTCTTTCCCTTTCCACCATCTCACCTTTTTTTTTCTTCTTTCCCCCTCGCCCACTCTTCTCCTGCTAGCTATTAAAAGCCTCAAGAAGAAAGGGAGGAATGAGAGGAAGGAAGAAAAGTAAGAAGAAAGGAGATGTGGCAAAGCAGAATAATAATAATGTGTGTGTGTGTGTGTGTGTGTGTGTGTGTGTGTGTGTGTGTGTGTGTGTGTGTGTGTGTGTGTGTGTGTGTGTGTGTGTGTGTGTGTGTGTGTGTGTGTGTGTGTGTGAGAGAGAGAGAGAGAGAGAGAGAGAGAGAGAGAGAGAGAGAGAGAGAGGCTGACAGGTAGAAAGACAGTAGGAGGGGAAAGGAAGGGGGAGGGAGAAGAAATAATTGAATACATAAATAAATCTTCAACGATAAAGAACGAAAGAAAAAAGAGATTGAAAGAGAAAAGAGATTTGGCTAAAGAGAGAGGGAAAGAATTTGCAAAGAAAGACCGACGTAAACAAGAAGAAGAAATACAAAATAACAAAGAAAATGGAATGGATAAAAAGGGAAGACTGAAGAAAACAACGAGGAAAGAAAGGAAGGGAAGAGAGGGATAGTAGGGGGAGAGGAAGACAACAGTAGGGGTGAAGCAATAACAGGGCAAGGACAAACAAATAAACAAGAGCTAACAGAGGAGAAACAATAAACCAAGAGAGAGAGAGAGAGAGAGAGAGTGAGTCACAGGAGTCACTAAACATGTGTTGGTATGCATGAGTATCCCCCTGCACAGTCAGTCTCTGTCTCTCCTCTCTGTCTGTGTAATACGTGATCATCTCTATCAATACTCTCTCTCTCTCTCTCTCTCTCTCTCTCTCTCTCTCTCTCACACACACACACACACACACACACACACACACACACACACACACACACTTTTGTATTATATTTTACGTCATTTTTCTTGCCTCATCCCCTCTCTCTCTCTCTCTCTCTCTCTCTCTCTCTCTCTCAACATCAATAATTTTCACCATCATATCTCACTCATTGCAGCTTCTCCTTGATGTCGTGTTTACAATTTTTTCATTACTTATTTGCATGACTAGGAGAAGGAAAAAGGGAAAATTTTTGTGGAAAGACTGTGGGCTGAGGATATGTTGAGAGAGAGAGAGAGAGAGAGAGAGAGAGAGAGTATGGAGGGCAGCGTGGGTGGACAGGAAGGGGAATAAGCGAGGGGGGGGGGGGAGAAGAGAAATGCAGGTAGAGAGAAAAAAGTGTGGGTTTGGAGGATAGGCGTAGGGAGGGAGAGAAAGAGAAGGCTAGGGAGGTAAGGTGAGTGGGAAGAGGTTGTAAGGTAAATAAGAGGAGGGAGAGAGGGCGTGAGGGAGGAAGCTAGGAAGGGAGATATATAGGGAGGGAGGGAGGAAGGGAGAAGGAAGCAGGTAGAGAAGGAGTGAGGGAGGGAAAGAGATGCAGAGAAAGGAGGAGGGTGAGGAGGCAGAACAGGAAAAGGCTGTGTGTGCGGGAGGGGGGAGAGAGTGGAAGGAAGGGAGGGAGAAGTTAAGATTTAGCGGTAGAGAGAAGGATAGGGATTGTAAAAGAACACAGTGCATAGCAAGTAGAGAAGTAGAGACAGGTAGGGAAGAAGGGGGAAAGGAAGGAGTGAACAGAAGACAAAGACAGTGCGATAGGGAGGAAGGGATGGAGGAAGCGAGATGGACGGAACGAGGTAGGTAGGAATACTACGAAAAGATAAGGATAGTATGTGTAAAACAGAATGGAAGAAAAGGAATGAGGGAGGGAAGAAGGCAGGAAGGGAGAGAGAGGGACAATAGGAGGTAAAGGATGCGTGGGCGGGAGGAAGAGAGAGGGAGGGAGGGAGGGAGGGTAGGAAAAAGAAAAAGTGAGCAGAAGAGTGAAGAGGAACACTAGGAAAAAAAAGTGTTTGTGTGCGTGGGATAGTAGGAGAAAGGTAGGAAGCGAGGGAGAGAGGGAGAACAGGAGGCAGCGCGGGAGGGCGGGAGGTAGAGAGAGAGTGGGGAGGGAGGGGGAGGGAGAGGGAGAGAGAGAGGCAGGTCACAGCAAGACTGCCGCTCAGAGCCACAGTCTAGAGGTGCCGACCCTCCCGCGCGGGCAAACTCCATTGGCACTCTACCTCTCGCTCCTCCTCCCTCTTCCTCCTCCTCCTCCTTCGTCGGGGGAAGAAGCTAGCCTGCCGTGGAACCCCAACTGAGCCCTGGGGAGCCATAGTGGAGCTGAGACATTCCGGACTAACCTCGTAGGAGTGGTGGAGGTGGTGGTGGTAGTGCTTGGCCGAGAGAGGTGTCAAGAAAGCAAGGTAGATCTCTCGTGGAGGAAACGTGATTAAAACGACAAAGTAGCAGGCAAATGTACACGCCAGTCAAAGGCCCAGACTGAACCTGTGTTACACCCTGAACGTTCTTTACCGTCGGAGAGAGTGTGTGCCTCATCTAAAATACATGTGAAGCTTTGTTGACTATATATACAACGTGAAGTTTTATTGACTCGGTGAAGTTTTGAAGATTCGGTGTAGTGTGCCTCAGAAAAATAAAAACTTCAGAAACTTCATTCAGTTGTTCGTTCGTTGATTCGTGAAGTTCTCTAATTTTTATAAACACTGGTTGTTGTTATTACGTTTTATCAGTGACGCAATACTTACTCTTTTCGGCAGATACGACCAATTCGGACTCTGCGCCTTTTGTACATAAGTGAAGCCTCGTATATTTTGAATTACTCTAGTTCTTTACTTTTTTCACCTGACGTAACGGTTGAGTTCTAGTTAAGTGTGACAGTAAGTGGAGGTGAAGCATCGCAAGTGACGTAAACTGGATGCAAGGCAAGTTAAACGCATCGCGAGTGAACGCCAAAATTAAATTGAACGCCAAATCGCAAATCTACGTATAGCAAGTGTACACCAAACCGCAAGTGAACGCCAAACTGCAGATCTACGCATCGCATAGTGAACGCATACAAGACACAACTTACTCATCGGAAAGGTCTATGAAAACGAGAGGGCTTTCCTACATGACCCACATATAGCCTGAAAGTAAACAGGGTATATAAAAGAAAATAGTATAAAAAAAAAGGTTGCAGAGCCTGATAGCGAGTGTGTATGTGTGTGCTTCTGCCTGCCTGAGCTAATAAAAAAAAAAAAATTGCTAACATGGAGGAAACTGGAACAACAAACTTTGTGTATCTCAGCTTAAAAAAAAAAAAAAAGGATTAAGAGGCCATTACCTTTCAAAACCCTCATTAAGAGAAAACCAAGACCTTCACGTAAAGAAAATACTAACCCTTCTCATAAGCAAAAGATTTATTTCAGAAGCATGTATCAGTGACACATCCAGCAACAAATATCAGTCCTTGTAAATATTGCCACAGGAATTATATAAACTCAGTATCTCCTGCATTACCCATCAAAATTATATATAAACAAAATCTAGCGGCAGAATATAAACAAAAGGGGTATCTGCTGGAGAAGTATACAGCAATCAAGTCACTTCGCCTCAGTATTCCCACAAGATACAGTGTATACATGAACGGTCTGCTTAATTATCTATAGCCAAACGCCTTATTCCTTGAAGCTAAAAAAAAAAAATCTAAATAAAAAAATACAATTCCTGGCAAAAGAGTAGTCATGATATATCTTAGATGAATTGGACAAGCCCACTTCAGCCCTGGAGAGACAAATTGTGGGCATCATTACTTCCAAGCAGTCCCTAAAAAGACAGCACTAAGAGCAACAGCAATTCTGTCACTGGAAAGAAAGAGGGACAGCACACATACCATAGGGAAAAGTAGGAAGAGATAGCAGTAGAAATAACAGCAAGAGACAGGAAAAACAAGAGACGATATGCAGCTCTAGAAAAGATAGCAACAAGAGAGAGAGATATAACAGCAGGAGATAGCTAGAAAGACAATTTCAAAAGGCAGCAGTAGACTAGAAGGACAATACAAAGAAGAGACAGCATTCACCGCCCAAAAAATGGCAGATAGATAGGAACGGCAACAGACAACACATGCATCCCTAGAAAAAAAAAAAAACAGCAAGAGAAAGCAAATGCAAGAGATACCACTAGTAAGAAATATAGTATAAAACACCCAGGAAGAATCAGGAGAAGCAAGAAACAGCAGTTGAAACAGTAGCTAGAAATAGGAATAATATTAACAGCAAGAGACAGGAAAAGCACCCGACAGTAGATGCTTTCCTCTCGAAAAAAAATAGCCAGAAACAGCAATAAAAGAGATAGCAGAACCAAGAAAAAGTTAATGCATCATTAGAAAGTAAAGCTAGGAAAAGAAAGTACAACCAAGAGACAGCAATACAAACAACAGTAAAGAGATATCAATATACAAGAACAACAAGAGATAGCAGGAGATACAGCAGTAAGAGACGGTAAAAACAACTACAGCAACAGATGTAACAAAACAGATTTAGCAACAGAATAACACCAAGAGACAATACAAGCAAAAAAATCAGAGAAAGAAAGCAGAAAAAAAAAAAATTACGAAACGATTGAAAACAAGAAAGAGATATACAAGAGACTGAGAGAAGAGCATTAAACAAACATTAGAGGAAAAAAAAAAACAGAACATGAAAACTAGAGACATTAGAGAGATAACAGGAAAAGAAAGAGACATTTGAGAAAAAAAAATCAAACGCAAAAAGCATTAAAAAGTGAACAAAAGACACTAAAAAGACACCAACAAAAAGGAGAGAACTTAGAGAGATAGAACATCCAAAGAGACATTAAAGAGACAAAACAGCTAAAAAAGCTACTCAGACACCCAGCCACTTGTGTGCCTCACCTTTGCCAAGCTAATAAACCAAGCTATATAAGAACCCCCATACCTGTCCTCAGCCTACACGTGCCTCATTTGCAGTGCCCTATACCTGTCTTTCTGGAACACAGCAGAGACCAACGCGCCAATTCAGTAGTTCCAAAAAAAATAATAATAATAAAAAAAAAATAAGGATTACTGTCGTGTGAGAAGAAAAGTGTCTAGATGCAACAAACTTCGCCTGTGATTACTCTTCTGTGATACGACGCTCTGCCAGCTTCAAAATATTTAAGGCTAAAATCGAAGACAATCCTTTTATATAAATCTCCATTCTCAGGGGCCAACATATGTATATAGATATTTATATATTATACATACATATACATATATATATTTAAAAGAAGAGCTTCTATTGTCTTTTTTAAGCTGCCTGTATGATAGTTCGCAATAAAACTGTTTCCTGTAGTGACTGCTGACTGTAATACAATACTGAGCCCTTTTACAGTCAGGCTAGTGAGTGCAAGTGCAACCCAACAGTTTTCTTGCAAACATTACCTTCACCTGTGTTATAAGCCTGCAATTCAGACAGGTGTAACAGAGGTGGACAGGCGTTGAGGAAGGAAGCGGGTCTGTCTGTAGATAATTTCCACCAAGTTTTTACATCACCCTGAACTGCACTGTCCGTAGTTGTCTGATAAAACTTCAAAACTCACATCCTGAAGCTCCCTAAAACACAGTGGGCGCAAACTTCAGGAATCCAAGACACGTTAACAACTAGGAAGATTTGGACTCCTTTCTGAGCCCTTAATAGGGAATCCAAATCTTTTCTGTGAAGGTGTCTGCCAAGATATATCGAAATCCCTTTGAAATAATCTAAAAACGCCCCTTTTCGTAGCAATATTTAAAAAAAAGGGTGGGTGATCTAGTCTAGGAAGAAGTGTTCTGTTGTTACGCACCAGATCTTCATTCTGCTTCTCTGATCTACGCATTCAAGCACATCTGAGTCAAGAATTTTATAATCACTGCCATCAAGTATTCAAGATTATACCGCCGCATCTTCCTTAACCAGAGTGTGTAGAAGTCGCATCCAGGTCGCTATGTTCTCCTCACTCCACTTCTGACAACTCTTGCGTCACAGTCTTCCACACCACGACTAAGTGAGGAGAGAAGCAGTGTGAGAGGGAAAGCTTTGGCCATTCTGCATCGAGAGAGTTGAGAAAAAGCACATCAGCACATTCGTTACTGGCCAGGCAACTACTACATTTTTATCTCTTTATACAAGCTCTGAGATCAGCTTGTGTTAAATTAGGAAATAAACAGTGAAAACTTTCCTATTAAAGTTCTGAGAATATATTAGCCCAAGCGCTAACAAAGTAGAGCACCATATTACCAAACTCATTACAGACTAAACAATCCTTAGTTAAAGCCCTGCAAACAGGCTCTATTATCAGCCTTTATAAACAAGGACGCAAACTAGAGACAATCTTCAAATTAAAAAATATTAGGAACAATTAGCCCCAACACAGCATCAAGAACAAGCCTATCAAAGTGCCAACGGAGAAGTAAATATCACAACTGGATATAACAAAGGACGTCAATTATTCACCCTTGTCGTGTCTTGAAAAGCAAACATCCTCAATGTCTACCGAGGTTTTAAGAGACCGCCAGTCCTAAGACCCTCAGAATCCTCCCAGGCACCGACTTCAGAACTCTTGAATATCCAATTACAAGCCAAGAGCCTCGTAGCCACAATAAAAAGGATCTTGAGCCCCGGAAAGAGGGAGGATTGTGGAGTGCTCTGTGGTTCGCCCAAGAAAGGTCAAGGAATTCAAAAGATCCGTCGTAACCACCACCCAAAAAGAGACTCTTGCGAGGATAGAGAAGGAATTTGAGACCATGAAATATGCTGCCAAGAATCTCGGTAGCAACGCTTGCCTATAGAAACGCCGAGGGTTGGTGACCTGTGGAAAAATAGGAAGAAGGAAAAATACGGGAAAACAGTCCACGAGAAAATAAGCGCAAGGACTCCGCGTACCCAAATCATATTAAATTCACAGCCACGTGGTACCAATAAATGCAGAAAAAAAATCGCTCTGAAAAGTCATAGCAATATATTCTAAAGGAGCGTCAGGGTTCCGTGAATTTCTGAGGCTTCCTAAGATACCAGGGGGCTTCCGGGTTCAGTACGAGATTCCAAGGGCCTTCCAAGTTCCTCACTATTCCAGGGAGCTTCCGGGTTCCCTAAGATTCTAGGAGTTCCCTTAGATACCAGGGGACTTCAAGATTCCAGGGGGCCCTCAAGGTACGCCTAAGAATCCAGGGGCTCTCAAGTTCTCTAGAGGGCCCTCAAAATACCCCCAGATTCCGAGGGGGTTCCAAGTTCCCTAAGAAGTCAGGGGCTTTCAAGTTTGGTAGGGGGCCCTTAGAGTACTCCCAGGCTTTCAAGGGGCCCTCAGGAATCGCGAAAGTGCCCAAACATCCCCCGGGGAGTGCCATCAACCTAAAGGGAGTGCCAGTCAGCCGCGCCACACATGCTCGGGCCGGGGGTTGCCAGGGTGATTTTCGTTTGCTGAGTGTCGAAAGGGTAAATATCCTCCCATATGTCCCCACCTCCCACATCACAGCTACTAACATTTGTCATAGCGAGTACATTTTCAGCTCTGAACAGGCCAGATCATTTGTTATCAGTACTATCTGGAAAAATAGATTCAGACTCATATAATTATGTTTAGAAGTACATAAACAAAATATTCAGAGTCGAAAAAAAAGTACGCCATATTTATATATTTAGCAGTACCTGGACAAAAGTTGCTATTTCATTGTCATTTTTATTCTGTACTGTCTTAAAAAAAAAAATAATAATTGCCATTTCATCTCAGGACTTTCTAGAAAAGAAAATCAATATTTTTTTTGTAAGTAGTGTCTGAAAAATGATAGTCATATCTCTTTATTCAGTACTGTCAAGATAAACATTTATCATATCAAATTTAGCGTTTTTGTTAGATAAAAATAGCTGGTTCATCGGTTCAGGATATCAGGTTATTCAAACATCCCCTAATGATCATGAACCCATTAGCCTTCAGTTAGCTGGAAGCAATTTTGACAATGAAATTTAAGCTAAGGTACAAGGACAGACACAAGTATTTTCCCAAAGTTTGACGAATACATAGCGGAAAAGTCGAAGCATCTGAAACACGCACTGGTAGAGATAGGGTTTTTCACAGCATTTCGCCAGTTGTACATTTTCTTCAAACGGAGCTGGGAAGATAACTGTTTCTGTGACTGTACATCCATGACACTGACTATAGTATCATCTAATTGCCCTAAACCAAACTGATCACTCACTCACATATTATTTAACCCCATCAGCACCAAGACGTCATTTTATTTTATTCTTCATTCCTCCTGACGATTTTATTCAACCATGGAAATCTTTCACATCCTGCAGGTGTTAATTATGGCCTTTTCTAACCCCCCCTAAAAAAAAAAAAACTCCCTTAACTTGAGAAGAAAATCGTCTGGAGGAAGCGAGAATAGAAAACAAAGCACGTCCTCAGGCTGAATGAAGTCAAACCCCTTCACACCGATGACGTAGTTTCGATCTTATTTTTGCTACCTTCAGATGATTTTCAGTTTGAGGAAATTTTTAAGGAAGATTTTTAAGAGGGATTTTTTGGATGGATTTTAAACAGGGAATTTTAAGAGGGATTTTTTGGAGAGATTTTTTTTGGAGGGATTTTAAAGGGATTTTTTGGAGGGATTTTTTGAAGAGGGATTTTTTGGAAGGATTTTTTGAAGGGATTTTTTAAGATGGATTTTTTAAAGAAGAGATTTTTAAAAAGAGGGAAGGGTTGGATACAGACTTCATTAACCCCTTCAGAGCAAAAGATCTTTCCCTACGCTGAATAAAATCGTCTGAAGCAGCAAGAATAAACTAAAAAAAATTACCTCAATGGACTGAATGGAGTTAATCGCCCACAGAAACAGGCTTTTATTTTATTATTATTTTTTTTTATACACCAACAATCCCCTTTGAGCTTTTTCATGGTAGAGCTCCACATCTGATTTACTTCATGGTGGAGCTTGAATTGTGAGTTATTTCATGGTAGGGCTCCCTATCAGTTATTTCACGATAGAGCTGACCATTTTATTTACGTTAGGTGAGTTGTATCATTGTAAAGCTCCACATCTGAGTTATTTTATTTGGGTTATTGACATGGTAAGATTTCCACATGAGTAATTTAATGGTAGAGGTACACATATTTATTTCATGGTAGCCCTCCACGTATGACTTATTCAATGGTAGAGCTCCAAGCCTGAGTTATACCATGGTAGATCTCCCCATCTGAGTATATTCATGGTAGGGTTCCACATGTGAGAAGTGGTCATCAGCAGTTCAGTTACTTCATTATAGAGCTTCACATCTGATTTATTTCATGGTAGAGCTCCACATGTCATTTATTTAATTATACTGTAGAGCTCCACATGTGATTAATTTCATGGTAGAGCTCCACATTTATTTCATGATAGAGCTCCACATCTGATTTATTTCACTATAGAGCTCCACATCTGATTTATTCACTACAGAGCTCCACATTTATTTCATGGTAGAGCTCCACATCTCAGTTAGTTCACCGTAGAGCTGCACATGACAAATACCACAGCAAATAACCTATAATTGTATCACATCTCCCTTACCAATAGTCTCCTCTTTCACAAAGTTGATGGGAACGTAGAGTTTAAAAGAATATATAAGTAATCTTTGGACCAGATAGATAATATAGATTAAAAAAAAAACGTATTCTCAATGTTAGTTATTTTTTTTTTTTTACATATTTCCTGACACCTTTTCCTTAGCGATTTATTTTTTCCTGCATTTTACACCTCCTTTTCCTTTTATGATAATATGATAATGATGCAACATTTGTCGACATTAAAGTATTAATTACTTAGAAGAGGGTGATGGGGTGTAGGTATGCAAAATAAATCGCTGAGGAAAAGATGCTACGGCTTCTCCTGTGCTACTGAGAATACGGTTTTGAATTTCCAGACTAAAAGAAAAAAATGTTCTAAGAATGGCACTAGAGATTCATTAAATATATATAGTTCTCGTAAATTGTTATGGAAAATACTTTAATTCCTATAATGCTCCTAAAATTTAATTAAGATCCCTAAAAGTTGAAGTCAAATGAGAGAGAGAGAGAGAGAGAGAGAGAGAGAATCAGTATTAACACTTCTACCTATAAAATCCACTAATTTTGCACACTGCGATTACGTCACTTATCTTTTTCCCTCGCTACCCTCTGACGATTTTACTGAGCTTAGATAAGACATTTCAGGCCGGAGGGGTTGGTTAAATAAGTAATAATTTAACCTCTTCAGTACCAGTGGTCTGTGCTATGATGAAGAAAATCGTCGGGGGATAGAAAAGAAAGAAAGAAAGAGAATGGAAGAAAGAAAGGAGAAAGGGCAAGCATGTAAGAATGAACGAATGAAAAAGAAAGAAAAGAGAGAAAATTAAAGCTATGAGGTCATCGCAGTAAAGAGATTAATGGCTTTGTGACCTCACCAAAATATCTATCTGGCGCCCAAATCTCTCTGAGCCAAATATTGCTCTGAATGTGTATTTTTCCGATGATGGTTCCTATCAGCTTATGTGGCCAGAGTCAATATTTTTCTCCCTCTGTGTCCAGTTATTTGACATAAAATTACATGGTAGGATAGATTTTTTTCCAATTATATATATGTCATAGTATTAGATTTAAAGTTAATTATAGATAAGAATGAAAGTGTTAAATATGGAATGAAACTGACTAGGCTATGACAGGATATATATTTGTTACTGTTATAGAGAGAGGGTTTCCTATTACTGCAGTCAACACAAATGTATCGTTGATCTCACGGTAGTCTATTGCTAATTATCTTTACTTTCTCTGAACCTTACATTCTTAATCACTGGACTCCGGTGATGTAGGTTTCAGTCTTACAATCTGCAGACAATTTTATTCAGCTTAGAAAAGAGATTTCTCAATTGAGGGGTTAGTTGTAGCTCTGATTAACTCCTTTACTCATAAGAATCCTTCTCAAGCTGAATCAAATCGTCTGGAGAAAATAACAAGAAATAAAGAGAAGACATCCCCACTAACGCCAAATAACAGACAATAATCCTGTACGTTAATATTAATCCTTTCAGAAGGGTGATGTCTTTTGTTTGGTATTGCTAATACTAAGTGATATTGTTCAACTTTGAAGAGCTCTCCCTGGTAGTGAAGGGGTTAATGAAGGCCATCTAACTCCTGCACTTCTAAAATCCTCTACTCAGCTGAATAATATCGATTAGAGTTAGCAATAGAAAATATAAAAGTTATCGTACTTATAAATGTAAAAGTAATCGTAATTTAGGTTTATCAGATTGCCGAACTTAGGGACAACGATGCCTTTTTCTTGACCGTATTGTTGCGGCCATTAGTTCATTTACACTGTCCCATTTCATGTCAAAACTTCATGGGATCTCGCTAAACAAGCCAGGAATAATTCAAAGAGGCTGGAAGGGTTTTAATATTGCTTCATTACTTTTCAAACTGTCTAAAAACTTTCAAAACCCCCATTTTCTTAAATATTAATCAAGTTATATTCACGCAGATTCGTGGGGCTGCGTTCTATTTTCATTTGTCCCTGTACAGATAGTGAGGTCTGGCAAAACTCCCAAACAAATTTCAAAGATGTATCACCACCACTTCTTCACTGTCTCGAAACTGAACTGTCAATAGTTAATGAGATCTTGATAAGTTTTGTAGTAACATTCATGGATTTTTAATCTCTCCTCATTACTTTCCTTAAGCCGTATAGAAACTGTGTCAAAAGGTAATGAGATTTTGTGAAAGCAACAGGTAATATTTAGCCAAGACGAAGGGTCTGTAATCATGTAATACACCTGTTTCCAAACTGCCACGGAACATTGTGACTTTGCTAAGCAGAACATTTAATTAAGCTGAAAGTGTTGCAGCTAATCTCGTTTCATAAATATTTCTATTCTGCCTCTAAATTGTGTCGAAACCTAATGACATTTTCGTAAGCAATCCAGTAACTATCACTTGCGTTGAAGAATTTTTAGTCTTGTTTCATTAGTTCCTTTCCCGTGTCTCGGACCTGTGCCAGTCCCTAATGAGATCTGGCTACACTAATTGATAGCATTCAAGGGTCTCCTTCCAGTGTCTCGAAACTGTTCCGAACCCTGATGAGATCTTGCTGCTCTAACGAATAATATTCTATGCTTCTTTTCCAGTGTCCCGAAACTGTTCCGAATCGTAACAAGACCTTGCTATAACAGCCGATAATATTCGTTTCTCTCTCTCTCTCTCTCTCGTTTCATTAATTCTAAACCCCAGACGTGTGTAACAGAACTTCTGGCCGCAACTGTACCTATACCCTATACTTCCACACTTCACTACTCCTAACGCAAATGCCTTTATACCCATCTACAGAGCACGACAGGATTACACGTAATTCACCTGTTATCCTTATGGAATTTAATCTTCTAATCTTTTATGGAGTGTTACTGGCATGGAATTTAGCCCTTTCAATCAGATGGCGTAAATATCTTCATTTTTTCTTGCTACCTCCAGACGATTTTGTAAACTTAAAAGAAACCATTTGTGAAGAAGAGACTGGAGAGTCTCTGTTTACTCCTTCACTTTCTGATTTTTCTTCTTCAGATGAATATAAATGTCTGTGGGAAGCAAGGATGAAACATGACATACGTCGCTGGGATGAAGGGGATAATCCATGTGTTATTTAATACCTCTTGATGTTTATCCTTACGAACTTTCATCCTTGTGGAGTTTTCATCTTACCACAATGTTAGGCTATACATTCACTCACTCACTCACTCATTCACTCGCTCTCATTCATCTACTCACTTATTCATTCATTCACTCACTTTCTTCACTCAAAATGAATACAAGTACAAGTTGTGCATATTCAACTTCCTTCAGTACAATGGTGTCCACTACAGCTAGATGGGTTTATGCAACGAAGGAGTTAATGGAGATACAGCTCTTTCAATGCTGGAGATTCCGCCTCTAAGCTGAATAAAACCGTCTGGCTACAAAAGGAATAAATGATAAAGAATAGCGTCATACTGAGGAAACTAATGATTATTCTGCAGCGTTTCGTTTATATTACAGTAATGAAAGAGGATTATACTCTACTGATGCGTGGATTTACATAGAAAAACAAAAGCACAAATAAACATATGCTTCGTACTAGTCATCCTTTTCCGTCATAGCTTCGTAACAACAGCAGAAGGGCAATTTATTTTAATTTTTTTCTGCCAAGGGATTTTTTTTTTCTTTTTTAGGGAACGGGGCTCTCCTTGTTTACCTAATGGTTATAAATCGTGGCTGCCCATTTGTTGGTCTTGTTTGTCTTGCTCCCATATCCCCCATTACAACGCCCCTCACCCATTAGCCTTCATCCATTTCTTCCCTCTCTTTTCATGTACCGTTTTTCTGTTTCTCCTTCCGCAAGACAATTTTTGCCCCCACGAATATTTTCAGATTTTTGCCCTCTCTTTTCGTGCGCACTTTTATATCATTTTCTTTTTTTTATTCTCCGACTTTGTTTACTTTGTGTGTGCAGTTTTTTTTTTCTATAAATCCCAGCTCAATTCTGACTTTATTTTTCCTTTTCTGTGTTCTTGTGTTGGTCTAGTTTTCCCCCCTCTTTTTTTTTTTTTTTTTTTTCTGGGAGTTGTGTGGCATTGTCTCTCTTTTACACTTTTCACTTTCTTTGTCTTTACTTTTTTTTTTTGCGTATAGTTCTATGTTTATCTTCAGATTTTTTTTCTTTTTCATGCTGCGTATAGCTTTATACTCGTACGAAGCCTGATTGGGTCTGTTCCTTGTATCTGGTAATTTTCTTCCATTTTCATTCACAGACTTGCCTTTGTATATCGACATAGTATCATTTGTCATCTAAATAACTCTTCCTCCTTTGCTGTGCTATAAAATTTTGTCACATTTTCTAATTCTCTTGGTATCATTTGCTTCTACTGTCTAAAACATTCTGTTCGTATGCTCGTAACACCTATTTCTTACCTATTTATTGCGCGTGTTACACCTTAGCTTCTTTGTCAACGCTTCTAATATATTTCTGGTATCGACACAGTTTGCCTTGGGAACGAAAAGGAGGATAAAAAAAAAAGATGTAATAGACAAAATAAATCGACAGGAAGATCTGTTACGTAATCTTCGAAATGGCTTGCCTTCATTACCCCACTCATTAAGTTTCTCATTTCCCCATCATAATCACCCTCTATCATTCTAACGCCTCATAAATGATCGTCACTATTCGTCACATATGCGTCACTTCATTCTGCGTCCTGCAATGCTGTATAATTGATGGCGTGAATTACATGGGAATTGAGATGTGGCAATTTCTGGGGGGCAGTGTGGTGATAATTCTCCTGCTTTAATGTTTTCTTGTTTCTGAATCCTAGCAACCCCACTTAGGAAAAAGAAATGAGGTCAAGATGATGATGATGATGTTGATATTTCTCTCTCTCTCTATCTCTTTTACATCCGTAGTACCATTTACCACTCTCCCAATCAACCCAATTTATATCGCAGATCTCCTCTTTTACCCGCAACTCTCTCTCTCTCTCTCTCTCTCTCTCTCTCTCTCTCTCTCTCCGGTTATCTATTTATATACCTTTTTTCCCCAGCATCTCCAGTCTATTTTTAGATAATTAACATTTACTCGTCTTTTTTCACACCTGAGAACAACATCATTCATTTGGCGTCACCGTTTTTGAACTTCCGTGTCTTCGATGATCGTAATTTCGCTTCTTTTTCCTCAGTTATTATAAATTCATATTCAGTACTATGCATTCAACGTTATATTTTCCGTCCACAATTTTTCTGCTAGTTATATTTTTTATTCCAACCCTTCATAACAATCAAGTCTTTATTTTTTTTCACTATTTATTTAATGTCATTATCTTCATGCCTTTCTTTTCTTTTTTCTTTTTTTTTAATCTTCGACACGACTTTTGATTACAGATTTTGGTCTTTATTTTTCCAATTAGTTTTATGATATCTATTTATAAGATTTCTTTCTTTCTGATACGAGTACATGCTTAGTCTTCTGCTGTGTTCCTTATTTCACTTCCTTCTTAGATATTCTTTTGAAATAATAATCACTTGTAGTCTTAGTTATAAGGCTATTTTTTTTCACTTAATACTGCTATCTCTCTTGGCTTCATATGGTCTGCTGATATATTGCCCCCTCAATCTCATTTCCTATTCATTTGTCGTTCTCTCTCTTTGGCTCCAATTCTCTTTCACTTTATTCCCCTCCCCCCCCTCTCTCTCTTTATCCGCCCCTCTCTATCTGTTCCTCCATCTCCACCCCTTTTCCCTCCAGCCTCAATTCGCCCTTCTTCGTTACTGATCAAGGCAATCGGGCCAGCATGAAAGTATTCGAGTTTTTCCACTAAGCCAGAACTTCTCACTCCTCTCGCTAATTGTGTCTCATTCTCGATAATGCCCTTTTACCCTCCACTCTCCTCTCTTTCTTTCCACAATACGTGAATTTCCACTCTTTCCTTTACTTCCTTTTTCCTGTTTTACATTTTCTTGATAGTTTCTTTCGTGACCCAGATTTTCCTTCTTTATCATGCTTTTCCTGTTGTCTATACCATACTTATTTATTTATTTTTATTTTTCAGTTTCTTTCATCTTTATTTCCTCCTCCTAAACACTTTCAGGTTCCTCCCATTTCTTCACCAGTTCACTTCAAACTTGGTACAATCGTTCCCTGAGCAAACTATCCCCAAACACCTTTATTATTATTATTATTATTATTATCATTACGGTTATTATTATTATCATCATCATCATCATCACCATTATTATTATTATTATTATTATTATTATGTGTTTTAGGCTTTTAAGATGTATGATGTCAAAGGTTGAACTCCACAAAAACGCAATTAGTCAAATGTAGCAACACGAATCCACAGAGTTTACCCATTGTTATTTTTCCGAAAATTTTTTGAAGGGTAGGGTTTGGCCCATGGAACAATCCATTAGATTTTGGTGGCGATCCGGATCATCATCCGGACCCAGGAATTTTCTGTTTGTTTGTCCACACGACATCTCCAAAAATTCTCAATGAATTTATATGAAATATTGTGGAAGGGTGGACCACTGCCCAGGAGAGAATTGATTAAACTTTGGGGCGGATCCAGATACGGATCCGGATCCTGCAATGGCATTGGCGGAGGTATGCCCTCCCTGAGTGCTTTCTAGTTTGTACTTGTCCATTTCATTCATTCTGTACCTCCAGAGTCTCGTCGATTAAAACAATTTTTTTGTTATAATTACCTTCCTAACTGTAATTCTTTTATTCGCAATAATTCTACATTAATAATAATATCTGTTACCATTAAGTCTACACCATCGCAAAGTCTGTGTCGGCATCAGTGTAAACCTCTCTCTCTCTCTCTCTCTTCCACCCGATCACCTTCAAGCTCGCCCCACCAGGTGTTCCTCCGAGCGTGTATAATTAACTATTTACAGGTACACGACTCCCAGCCTTACATTTCAAGCCTCGTTCTTTTGCCCTCACACAACCCAAAACAACTCCACCCACTTTCTTGCCTCCCATTGGCCTTTTTCTTGAATTTTACGTCTTCTCTCTCTCTCTCTCTCTCTCTCTCTCTCTCTCTCTCTCTCTCACACACACACACACACACACACTTCATTTCACTCTTTCAGTTACTTTAATATGTCATTTTTTTTTTATACCACCTTTTCTCCCACGATCGCGTCCAAATCCCTTTCTTAGAAATACAAACCTTCATATTTTCCTTTATTTTTTTTTTTTTTCATACAATTCACTTTTATAAATACCTCAGTCTTACAAGCATCATGTTATATTTTTTTTGTTCTTTTGTTTCTAATGTCTTACTCTCTTGCCTCCCAGGATCGTTTCAAGACCCTTTTCTTTAATTTCGTTCTCTTATTTTCTCTCTATTACACATTTCACTCTTATAGAGTCTTCATTATGCTGTTTTTATTATGTGGTTTCCAGAGATAAGCCAACTACCTCCTTTATCGCACTATCCAACGCACCTTTCTGTGGGCAAATGTATTCCAAGCCTACAGTTTACCTCTTTTTCTTCGTTTTATTACTACTCAACTTGCTATATTTTCATTTTTTTTTTTTTAACAATTCTCCGCTCTTCTCACAAATTCAATGATTGTTTTTAGTGAGATAAATGAAGTGTGTCTTGTGTATCTTTCGTTCTTTTCCTTTCACACAAACGGTTTATCTTCATTTTCATTTTCTGCTTCGCTGCGCTATTGCCTCCAGCACCCCTGTCGTTGAGTGTGTAGACTGACTTTTTTGTTTTTTTTACTGTACCCCCCCCTTTTTTTTTTTTTTTCTTTAACGTACAAGCACCAAACATTTTCATTTTCTTTTTTCATCATTCACCTGGTTCCTCCCACGATCGCTTGAATAGTTTTCTTTGGGTAAACAAATTATAAGACATTTTAACCCTTCTTTTCTTATTCTCGTGGAACGTAAGTCTTCTTGATTTCTTTTATTTTGGTATTTCACTTTTTTGACAATTGCATCAATACCCTTTCCTTCGGACTAACATATTCCAAGTCGTCTTTACCTCCCTTTTACTTTACTTTCAAAATTCTTATAAGTACTAAGCATTCCAATGTTCCCTTGTACAATTATTCATTTGCTCAAAAGAACACACTTCATTTAGATAAACAGATACTTACTTTCTCAATTTCACCCTTTGTATACATTATGCCAACACGAAAAATTTGCACACTACCGTATCACTATATTTTGCAGCACACCTCGTTTCTCCCACGATCGCACCGACGCTTTTTTTTTTTTTTTTTATAAACCAATTTTTATGCCTCATACAAAATTCTTTAGTTTCTCTTTTCTCTTGATTTTTTCCTAATTCTTACGAAAAACCATCCCCACCCCCACCACCACCACCGCCATCATCATCATCATCATCATCATCAAGACCTTATACCTTCCTAAAGATGGATGTGGTTCATGTAGGCTACAACTCTGAGCTTTAGCATTTCCTGTTTTTCTGTTCGCACAAACACGTAACTTTTAATTTTTTCTCTTTAAACACTCAGGTTTTCTATTTCTGTTTTTCAGTACGTATAAACACCCAACTTGTCCCTTTTCTCTCGCATCATTTCTCTCTTTTTCATTCCTTTTTTTTCCCATTCGTAAAATTGCTCAGTTACCCTGTCCCTTTTGTTTCATTCGGTTAATTACAAAGGCTTTATCGTTTGACTTTTTTTGTATATTGGTAAGAACACTCAGCTTTATCGTTTCCCTTTTTATGAGAGTACAGCAAAACTCAGAACCCAATTACGTAAATGAAGCCCACAGGACGAAACTAATTACGGGAAACGCAGTTGCAAATAAAGTAGTTTACGCCTCACTCGCTGGATAGTGCAAATTGTCTAACTAGTTCCAGCCGATATTCATAATTACTTGGACAATTAATGAAGCCTGTGAGGGTGAAACTCTAATTACCGACGGAGAATTGTTGATGATAATGTAGGACCACAGGGTGAACTATTGTTGCTAGAGTTCCTGGGGTTAATTGAACAACTCCCCTAGTGTTCGGGTGAGGTGCTTGGCTGCAAATGGATTCCCGTGGATTCACAGTTCACGAACGTAAACAAAAGGGTAGTCAATACACGGAGAGAAGGTTTAGGTAATTTTCCGAAGTGGTAAATGCTGAAAAATACCTATATACGCCAACTGCCAATATGAAATGAAGAGAATATGGATGTGTTCTGATTATTTCAAGAACGTAAACAGAAACGGCGATGATTTGAATGATGCTGTAGATCGCACTAGCAATGAAATAAACCCATCAAACAAAACACCTCGGATACATACGGATTCCAGTTGGCGAACGTAAGCAAAAAGTGGCAAAGGGTGGTGATGACGCAGGTACAGTGGCTATTTCAGGTGGCAAAGGCTGTTCCACCGACAACAGAACAGAAAACACCAGTGAATAAAATAAGGGTCACTCAGAATTAAAACGATGCAAATAGAAATGACGTCGGAGGGAGGCTGCAAGGGCTGTCTCCATGGCTACTGGCAGATGTAGTATGGCAATGGATAATGTGAGATATAAATAAAAATAAATATACCAATGAATAAGACACTAAAAGGAAAGAATATTGGACTCACTCTGACTGAAACTGGCGAATGTAAAATAAAAATGGTAAATGAAACTAAGATAACTGACGCAGGTAGGTGTGTGAGGTGAGAATGAACAGAAGTGTCTTGATGAATTCTCGTGGATTCAGGCTGGCTAAAGTAATTAAAAAATGTAACCGGCTAGTTGTCTACCTATCTATGCCTATTCATCTGTCTGCCTGTCTATTTATCTATCTATCTATCGATTTTCCTTTACACAGACGCCTAAATCTCAAACGGGGTGACCACAGACAAATTCCCTCAATGTCATTTTGTTCTCCATCTCTCCAAATCACAGTCTTCTAACTCTTATCCTTCTCCACCCCATCCTTTTATCTCATCCTCGCTACAGTAAATAAAGATAATGAACGACGTGAGCACAACTGACGTGGGTGGGTATCTGAGATGAAAAATTTTATCTTCACCGATACTGAGGCAACAAAAAAAAAAAAAAAAAAAAAAAAAGCCAATGAATAACTCGGGAGAATGAAAAATGGAGAAAATAATGGAAAAGCGATGAAAAATGGAGCGAGAAGATAACAATGGGGTGACTTCGCTAAATTCTCGAGATGGCAGGCGTTTGTTTGAATGGGACTGAAATAGAACATGCCTTGAGGTGGCGGGTAACGGGATGGATGTAGGGAGTAAATATAGAAAGGAATAAAATAGGAAGAAAGAATGAAAGGTACAAGAAGATGACGGTTGTTTTGATGAAGGAAAGGGAGAAGGGGAAGAAGAACGGAAGGAGGAGAAACAGAAGAAAGGGAGGATGAGGATGACGAGGAGGAAACAGAAGGAAAACGTGAGGACATCATTAGGAAGAGCAACGGTATAGATGGTAATACTGAAAAAATGAATAAAAGTTGGAAGAGGAAAGATGAGAGGATCACAAGAAGAGGAGGAGGAGGAGGAGGAGGAAGAGAGAAGAGGAGGAGAAGGAGGAGGTGGAAGGAGAATGAGAAGTAGAGCATGTAGGGCCACGTGTTTAGCTTGCAAAATTGGGTATAGAAGTGTGTGATTTATGTTGCTGTAAAATTACCAACTACTCAGTCAAGAAGATGGGGAAAAATAAGAAGGAAGTGAGTGAGAAATATATGGAAAAATGAGAGAGAGAGAGAGAGAGAGAGAGAGAGAGAGAGAGAGAGAGAGAGAGAGAGAGAGAGAGAGAGAGAGAGAGAGAGAGAGAGAGAGAGAGAGAGAGAGAGAGAATTAAAGGAATCAAGACAGACAAAGTAGAAGCAGAAAAAGAAACAGATATATATAACACACACGAAAACGAAATGTAGAAAATGACACATGGACATAAATATATGGAAGGATTGGGAATATGAATGAGTGAGAATTTAATATGGTCTTCGCTTTACATATTGATAAGACGAGAGGAAAGCCGAAGAGAGAGATTCAAATGAGGGGAATACTCACACGATACACCCACATCAGCGAAGGGGGGGTTAGGCCTATTTACCGTGGGAGGGGGGGGGTTGAGAGAGGGGGAGGTTGGTCACAGGAGGGTTCATAGATCAGAAGGGTTCAGTATCAAGAGGGGGTTCAGTGATATAACCCCTTCAGCCTTAGGACGTAAACGTATTCTTGGCTTTATTTCAGCAACTCCCGCCGTTGATATTCACTTCGCCTCTCTCTCTCTCTCTCTCTCTCTCTTACTGAAGGGGTCCGGTATAGCCTTTATTACTCCACCAGGGACTTTCCTACCGTGAATAAAGTACCCTGTATTTAATAGTGTAAATAACATACCTTCAAGTCCTCAGGGTGAAGGGGTGTCACCGGAGGAAGTAGCTGTCTCGACCAGGTGTTTAAAAGGGTGTGGGATTCACGTATTGTCCTGGAACAGACAGAGAAGACAGAGTGAGAATATCTAAAGAGGTTCAGGGTTAACAAAGAATATCTAAAAAAGCATCACAGGGGTAAGACACTAATATAACACGATATCACGATAGTTCTTTCACCTTAAATTGGTCCAAATTTTCGTCCTCTTGTAGATTATTTCACGTACTCGTATCTCTGTGGCAGAAAAGGACAATACTACAACTATACATCTTTTCTATAGAACATCTCAGCAACAAAGATATGTGGCAATTTTAGGCTAAGTTAGAGTAAAAACTGTAGAGGATATTCAATAGGGGGGTCAGGCTGAGGCTAGGGGGGTCGTTCCGATATTCTCCTGGGGATATTCAGAGGGGATAAAGTGAGATATATGTGTCCCTCGTGTGATTCATGCCCGCCCCACCATCCCATACATCACACCGCCCGATTGTCCTGGGGGAGGCAAATTTAGTTTAGACCTCCCTCCTCTTTGTTTTCTCTCGATTAAGTTGTTGCTTTTGTGAACATTTCCTTACTACAACTATTCCTACTACTACGACTGCTACTACTACTACTGCTACTATTATTGGTGCTGTTTCTTCTCCTAATACCTCCTATTCCCAGCTCTCCCTCCTACCAACTTTTCCTCGTTTCCACTTCTTTCCCTCATTTCCACTCCTTTCTCTCTCTCTCTCTCTCTCTCTCTCTCTCTAATCTGGGACCACATAAAGCGCCATGAACGAGAGCCAGGCGAGGACAGGTAATGACGTCTTAATTAGCCAGGTAAAGAGGGATCAGGTCACAACACTTACCTGTGTGTGTGTGGGAGGGGGGGAAGATGAAAGTGTGTGTGTGTGTGTGTGTGTGTGTGTGTGTGTGTGTGTATTCTGGCTCTGTGTGAGGAGAGGAGGGCGTGACATAATCCCCTCACACTAACGAGGAGGCTTGTTGAGGTGGCTCCATAAGTGTGTGTCTGCTCTCTCTCTCTCTCTCTCTCTCTCTCTCTCTCACACACACACACACAAACACACGTACCTCATTATTACCCAAATTTCAAACATCTTATCCTTGCAAAACTGTGAGTCATTCAACCACTACCTGACGTGGAGACTTTCATTTTCTTGTACCACCAAGCTAGTCCACCCACCAAGGGAGAGCAGTGAGGAGAAGTGTGGTTAGTATAAGGGATTCCGTAACACATCTTCCTCAGCGATTATTTCTCTGTGCAATTTCATTTT